>NC_091058.1:175965953-175968453 GCF_000393655.2 Nicotiana sylvestris
GACGAACGATAATGAAGCAGCATTGATGGACTGAGATTTATACCTAAAGGATAGGCAGCAAAAGTAACTGGGAGCTTGGTAAGCATACCCCAGAAGAGTTAGATTGAAGTAAAAATTATGCTATAGTATAGCCCATGTAAATGCAGTAAAGTCATACGAATGGATAATCAGATCTATGAAATATGATATGACCATATTCGCAAGTTCTACAAAGTATCGAGCAAAGGACTTCAGTATACCTATAGAGGCCTAGAGGCATCCTATTAAGCCTTGTATATACAAAGTAAGGCCTATAGATCGACTAAAAGGTAAAAAGGAAAAAATAAAGATGAATGGCATAAGTGCACCTACAAAGCCAGGGTCATACAGGCCACATGACAGGAGGTAACAGAAGTTGCATGATTAGGAAGATTTCGACCACAGGTCATGATATAAGCAAAAAGACTAAAGGGGGGAAATACCATAGACTTTGCATTTATTTACAGAGCAACTACTTGAATGGAAAGTAGAGTATTAATGTATTCACAAGAGCCATAAGTTACGAAAATGATAAGAGCATCAGTCAACATTCGAGGACGAATATTCCAAAGGGGAGAATGATGTTATGCCCCGCAATATTACGTTTTGCGGTATTATATTACGACAGTGTTGTACCCGACAGTATTACATTACGGTGATGTTGCGCTTTGCAGTAATAAGTTACGATAGTGTTGCACCTGTATTATTTTACGTTGAGTTTGTCGTAAGGTAATTGACATCAGTCCAAGGAAAAGATTATTTGGGGATTATAAGGATTTTGCAATTTCACAAGTGATTAGTAAATTCATGGAAGTGAAAAGGGGAGCAAGTCTAAGAAAACGAATTTTGTCAAAGTTTGGCACTTTGGGATAAAATACGGCCCGAGCTAAAATACCCGGTATTTATGGACTAGTGCCATACAAGGTACTACGTGGCCATGATAGTAAGTTATATAAGGTACGTGGAAAGTGAGTAATATTTTAAGTAAGTGAGAATAAATTTTAATTTTCCGGGTAATAGGTTAATTACCGGATAACGGGATATTAACTAGTTAATTAATTAATTATTTGTTGGATAAGATTAAAAATACCTACCCACCCCTACATGGTAGCATTATAACATTAGCTAAGATGACTCTTAAAGTCTTATTAGTATGTGGCAAAGTTTGAGAATTCAAGATTTACATTTCAACCCATTATGATGACTATTTTCTTGCACTATCCTTGGGCCTTTCTTCTGTCTTGAAAACGTTCCTTCATACTGATTATATTTTTCATCTTTCAAAGTTCAAGCTCAAGCTAAGATCCAGTATCATGAGTCTTATTTACCAAAAGTGTCTTTCTATTAGTTTGGCCGAGAGATCAAAAGTTTCTAAAGGAGACATTCAGATATTTATGTCTTTAGATGTTGATCGAGTTGCGAACATGTGTAATATTCTTCATGATATATGGAGATGAGCCAGCAATATTTACAGGCTCATAGATATGTATCATTGATGATGATTTGCCTCTTGCTCAATTCACTATTGTATTTTTTTCCTACTTTGATCTGTCGTTACGCGTTGTCGCAATCAACGGTATTAGAGGAATTGTTAAGAGAATCGGCTCAGGTATGTTAAGGCTATCCCTTCTTTCTTTTGGCATGATCCATATGATACAAACGAAACGTGCAAATGCACAAATTCCATGAATAACTCTATTCATAGAAGTATTAGAGATATCTATGTTCATGAATTTCCATGTGTCATACTATTTTATCATCTGTTCATGGGTCTCAGAAAAAAATACGAAAGTTGAAAAGAGTTTACTTGATGATATTACTCAAAGGCAAAATGGTTTTATGAGATTCCGAAAGATTTTATTAACGTACTTTTCATTTATTGCATTCATGTGCATTGACCCATGACCAGATGGCGTTATATACGCGTATATATCTAAATATATGTATATGGGATATGGGAAAAGGTTACGGTGTTATATATGCACCACCACCTGATCAGCTGGTATATGATGATGATGTCGCCCACAGTGGCTGAAATATAATTCAAACGGCGTTATATACGCGTATATGGGTATGTATTCAAATGGCGTTATATATGCATATATGTGTATGTATTCAAACGGCATTATATACGCGTATATATGTATGTATATATATGTATATGGGATATGGGAAAGATTATGGCGTTATATACGCACCACCACCTGATCAGCTGGTATACGATGATGATTTTGCCCACAGTGGCCGATATGATATGATGGGATGCCCTTAGAGGCTGATAATGTTATCAAACATGTACCTATGCATGGCATGACATTCATACGCATATGCATGACGCTGAAAGTAATTTATGATTTACAAAGTTATTCAGATTTACAGGTTGAGTCATGTACTCTATATCTCTTCCACTTATCTTATGTATTTATTTATGTGACTTACATACTTGGTACATTATTCGTACTGACGTCCCTTTTGCCTGGGG
>NC_091058.1:175990953-176013453 GCF_000393655.2 Nicotiana sylvestris
ACTGGACAATCAGTGGATTTCTACCAACAAAGAAAAAAGTAATAATCTGAATAAGGAATTTTTAAATCGACTTGAAGTTCTAGACAAGGAATCTTTTTCTCTCGATATACTTGAAACAAGGACTAGATTGTGTAATGATGATACTAAAAAAGAATACGTGCCTAAAATGTATGATCCTTTGTTAAATGGACCATATCGAGGAACAATCAAAAAAAAGTTTTCACCTTCAATCATAAACAATACTTCGCTAGAAAATTTGAAAGAGAGGGTTAGAATAAATAGGATTCATACTATCTTTCTTCCGAATACTGATTACCAAGAATTGGAACAAAAAGTGGATACGGTTGCTAAAAAACCATTATCAACAGAAATTGACGAGTTCTTAACTTTAATCAATGAATTTGGTAACGAACCAAAATCGAGTTTAAATTTGAAAGACCTTTCTTTATTTTCAGACCAAGAACAGGGAAGAGTGAATTCAGAAAAAAGAACTAAATTTGTAAAATTTGTATTCAATGCAATTGCTCCTAATGGGACAACATCTGAAAAAAAATCGATTGGAATAAAAGAAATCAGTAAAAAAATACCTCGCTGGTCACATAAATTAATCACCGAATTGGAACAACAATCGGGTGACTATCAAGAGGGCGTACCACTGGATCATCAAATTCGTTCAAGAAAAGCCAAACGTGTAGTGATTTTTACTGCCAACAACCAGAATAACGATCCTGATACCAAAGATACTGATACCGCAGATCAAGATCAAACAAAGGAAGTGGCTTTAATACGCTATTCGCAACAACCAGATTTTCGGCGAGGTATAATCAAAGGCTCTATGCGGGCTCAAAGGCGCAAAACAGTTATTTGGAAACTCTTTCAAGCAAATGTGCATTCCCCCCTTTTTCTTGACAGAATAACCCCCCCCTTTCTTTTTTCTTTTGATATCTCTGGACTGATTAAACCAATTTTTCGAAATTGGTCAGGTAAAGAAGGAGAATTCAAGATTCTAGAGTCTAGAGAAGAACAAACAAAAAGAGAAGAGAAAAAGGAAAAGGACAAAAAAGGGGAGAACAAAAGAAAGGAAAAAGCACGGATAGAGATAGCAGAAGCCTGGGATACCATTCCTTTTGCGCAAATAATAAGAGGTTACATGTTAATAACTCAATCAATTCTTCGAAAATATATTGTATTACCTTCATTGATAATAGCCAAAAATCTCGGGCGTATGTTAGTCTTGCAACTTCCTGAATGGTCTGAAGATTTGCAGGAATGGAATAGAGAAATGCATATTAAATGTACTTATAATGGTGTTCAATTATCAGAAACAGAATTTCCAAAAAATTGGTTGAAAGATGGCATTCAGATCAAAATATTATTTCCTTTTTGTCTGAAACCTTGGCATATATCTAAACTGTACTCCTCCCGTGGAGAGCTAATGAAAAAGAAACACAAAAAGATGATTTTTTGTAACGATCCTACCGGTTGTTTTGAGCTTTTGCACTTTGATCGCCCGTTCTCGGGCATGACTTGCCATGTATGATGTATTATGACTGATGTAAATCGTTCGTTTTGGTTTTCGCGGAGATCGGTATGAATTTGAAATTGTTAGCATTTTGGCGATTTCCGGTTGGTAGATGAGATTTTGATCCGAGGGTCGGAACGGAATTCTGAGAGTTGCAATAGCTTTGTTATGTCGTTTGGGATGTGTGTGCAAAATTTCAGGTCATTCGGAGGTGGTTTTGTTGAGTTTTTGATCGAAAGCGTATTTCAGAAGATTCTTCAAAAATTAGGCTTGAATCTCATATGTTTTGAGTAATTTGATGCTGTTTGAGGTGTTTTGATGATTTGAACGAGTTTGAATAAGGTATTGGGTAATGTTTGTGCTTTTGGTTGAGGTTCCGAGGGCCTCGGGGTGATTCCGGATGACTAACGGAGAGGTTGGAACCTCGTTGCAGCAGCTAATATTGCTGCTTCTGGTATCTCCGCACCTGCGGATTAGCGACCGCAGGTGCAGTTCCGCACATGCGGAAGGGGGCCGCAGATGCGAGTGCGGGCGTGGTGAGCAGTTTCCGCAGAAGCGGTCAAGGTGGCTGCATCTGCGAAGCCGCAGATGCAGAATTTTCCATCGCAGATGCGGTTTAGGCTAGTAAGTGAGTGACCGTAGAAGCGGTTGTTTGGGCCACATGTGCGGTTCCGCAAAAGCGGCTTTTGTTCGCAAATGTGAAAAAAACCCCTGGGCAGAATGTTTTAATTTGTTTCATCCGCGATTAGAAGCTCATTTACTCCATAGTTGGCCTTTTTGAGAGCTTTTTGAAGGAAATCGAAGAGGGGCTCAAGGAGAAACATTTAGTGGTAAGATTTTCGAACCTGAAACTCGATTATATTGTGAAATCCACCTAGAAATTCATGGAAAAACTAAGCCTAAAACTTAAGAACTAGGGCTTAAGAAATTGGACTTTTGAATTGGGATTTGAAGGACCATTTGATATCGGAATTGATAACTTTTGGTATGTATGAACTCGTGGGGTGATAAGGAATCTAATGATGTGAAAATTTCTGAGTTTCGTGAAGTGGGACCGGGGCTTGGGTTTTGCCAATTTTGGGATTATTGATAGTTTTTGAAGTTCTAGACAAGGAATCTTTTTCTCTCGATATACTTGAAACAAGGACTAGATTGTGTAATGATGATACTAAAAAAGAATACGTGCCTAAAATGTATGATCCTTTGTTAAATGGACCATATCGAGGAACAATCAAAAAAAAGTTTTCACCTTCAATCATAAACAATACTTCGCTAGAAAATTTGAAAGAGAGGGTTAGAATAAATAGGATTCATACTATCTTTCTTCCGAATACTGATTACCAAGAATTGGAACAAAAAGTGGATACGGTTGCTAAAAAACCATTATCAACAGAAATTGACGAGTTCTTAACTTTAATCAATGAATTTGGTAACGAACCAAAATCGAGTTTAAATTTGAAAGACCTTTCTTTATTTTCAGACCAAGAACAGGGAAGAGTGAATTCAGAAAAAAGAACTAAATTTGTAAAATTTGTATTCAATGCAATTGCTCCTAATGGGACAACATCTGAAAAAAAATCGATTGGAATAAAAGAAATCAGTAAAAAAATACCTCGCTGGTCACATAAATTAATCACCGAATTGGAACAACAATCGGGTGACTATCAAGAGGGCGTACCACTGGATCATCAAATTCGTTCAAGAAAAGCCAAACGTGTAGTGATTTTTACTGCCAACAACCAGAATAACGATCCTGATACCAAAGATACTGATACCGCAGATCAAGATCAAACAAAGGAAGTGGCTTTAATACGCTATTCGCAACAACCAGATTTTCGGCGAGGTATAATCAAAGGCTCTATGCGGGCTCAAAGGCGCAAAACAGTTATTTGGAAACTCTTTCAAGCAAATGTGCATTCCCCCCTTTTTCTTGACAGAATAACCCCCCCCTTTCTTTTTTCTTTTGATATCTCTGGACTGATTAAACCAATTTTTCGAAATTGGTCAGGTAAAGAAGGAGAATTCAAGATTCTAGAGTCTAGAGAAGAACAAACAAAAAGAGAAGAGAAAAAGGAAAAGGACAAAAAAGGGGAGAACAAAAGAAAGGAAAAAGCACGGATAGAGATAGCAGAAGCCTGGGATACCATTCCTTTTGCGCAAATAATAAGAGGTTACATGTTAATAACTCAATCAATTCTTCGAAAATATATTGTATTACCTTCATTGATAATAGCCAAAAATCTCGGGCGTATGTTAGTCTTGCAACTTCCTGAATGGTCTGAAGATTTGCAGGAATGGAATAGAGAAATGCATATTAAATGTACTTATAATGGTGTTCAATTATCAGAAACAGAATTTCCAAAAAATTGGTTGAAAGATGGCATTCAGATCAAAATATTATTTCCTTTTTGTCTGAAACCTTGGCATATATCTAAACTGTACTCCTCCCGTGGAGAGCTAATGAAAAAGAAAAAACAAAAAGATGATTTTTGTTTTTTAACAGTTTGGGGAATGGAAGCTGAACTTCCCTTTGGTTCTCCCCGAAAACGCCCTTCTTTTTTTGAGCCCATTTTTAAGGAACTCGAAAAAAAAATTGGAAAATTCAAAAAGAAATATTTTATAACTCTAAAAGTTTTCAAAGGAAAAATAAAATTATTTCGAAGAATTTCAAAAGAAACCAAAAAATGGCTTATCAAAAGTAGTCTATTTATAAAAAAAATGAAAAAAGAACTTTCAAAAGTAAATCCAATTGTATTATTTAGACTCAAAGAAATAGATGAATCGAATGAAACGAAAAAAGAAAAAGATTCTCTAATGAGTAATCAGATAATTAACGAATCATTTAGTCAAATTGAATCTGGAAATTGGCCAAATTCTTCACTGATAGAAAGCAAAATGAAGGATTTGACTGATAGAACAAGTACAATCAAAAATCAAATAGAAAGAATTACAAAAGAGAAAAAGAAAGTAACTCCAGAAATAGACATTAGTCCTAATAAAACAAATAATATTAAAAAATTCGAATCGCCAAAAAAGATTTTCCAAATATTAAAAAGAAGAAATACTCGATTAATATGGAAATTCCATTATTTTCTAAAATTATTCATTCAAAGATTATACATCGATCTATTTTTATCTATCATTAATATTCCCAGAATTAATACACAACTCTTTCTTGAATCAACAAACAAATTGATTGATAAATACATTTCCAATAATGAAATAAATCAAGAAAAAATTAATAATCAAAAAAAAATTCACTTTATTTCGACTATAAAAAAGTCACTTTATAATATTAGTAAGAAAAATTCACATATTTTTTTTGATTTATCCTACTTATCACAAGCATATGTATTTTACAAATTATCACAACCCCAAGTTATTAATTTGTCTAAATTAAGATCTGTTCTTCAATATAACAGAACGTCTTTTTTCCTTAAGACTAAAATAAAGGACTATTTTCGAACACTAGGAATATTTCATTCTGAATTAAAACATAAGAAACTTCAGAGTTATAGAATCAATCAATGGAAAAACTGGTTAAGACGGCATTATCAATACGATTTATCTCAGATTAGATGGTCTAGATTAATGCCACAAAAATGGCGAAATAGGGTTAATCAAGGTTGTATGGCTCAAAATCGAAATTTAAACAAATGGAATTCATATGAAAAAGACCAATTAATTCATTACAAAAAAGAAAATGATTCTGAGCTCTATTCATTAGCAAACCAAAAAGATAATTTTCAAAAATGTTATAGATATGATCTTTTAGCATATAAATCGATTAATTATGAAAAAAAAAATGACTCTTTTATTTCTAGATTACCCTTTCAAGTAAATAAGAACCTCGAAATTTCTTCTAATTCCAACACGTCCAAACACAACCTCTAATACAAGGTTTCAACAGCCTAATGCAGAAATATGTCTAAAATACGGAATAGTAAAGAAAGATAGAGGGAGAAATCGGGTCTGTGGATGCCATGCAGCTACTTCGATATCTCCAATGAAAACCTAAACGGCAGGAAAGCTCGCTCTACACCTCAGGGACACCTGTACCTGCACACACGGTGCAGGGAGTAATGTGAGTACTCCGACTCAGTGAGTAATAACAATAAATAATGGCTGACGGTATGAAATCACGTAAAGGCACTAAGCAGTACTCTTAGGTTGTGATGACTTGCTTAGCTTGATCGAGTTAGAAGGATTCAGTCCTGACATGTCTGATTTGTGCAAAGGGAACTCGGAGAGTTCTTGATGGTTTTACCGCGGTTTGGGAATGTATATTTTCTGTGGACATGGGATGTATAGTGATTTTCCTTCTAGATGGGACCAATGGAAGGTTCGTGACTACTGAATATGTAGTTGATTGTGTCTCGGAAAGGGATATTAAAGTTCTCATATTTATCATAGGATGACATGTTATATGTGGTATGTTGTGTAGGGCGGGGATTGGCATATGTAAGGTCGCAATGTAGTTTTAAAAGGAAGGTCATAAATTCTTAGATAACACAGGAAGTTTCATATGACTAGGTAAATGATATTACTAAATGGTGTGTCTTGATAACGGTATACACTTCATAAAAAGGGAAATGTGGTTGAGTTAATAATACATCATCGGTATTGAGGTTGTGGACTGTGAGAAAATAGCTAAGGTTGGTCAGAGGGTAGTATGTGCTATGATTCAGTCGTTGTGAACATTCTGAGGATTATTTATCTATTGTGTGTGACTAGACTTGATGTATGGTCCATTGGTAGACCTATATGAATGTGTGTTCTGTATCACGACGGCTTCGTTGATTTCGAGTTGCCAATTGTAACGACCCGACCGGTCGTTTTGAACTTTTGCACTTTGATCGCCAGTTCCCGGGCATGACTTGCCCCGTGTAACGTATTATGACTAACGTAGATCATTGGTTTTGCTTTTCAGGAAAAATCGGAATGATTTGAAGGAACAGTCTCAGTTAAAAGCGTTGAATTTGAAAGGTTTGACTAAGAGTTGACTTATTTCAATATGAGCTCGGGTCGGAAATTTTATGATTTAGATAGCTTCATTGGATGATTTATGACTTAGGAGCGCGATCGAAATGCATTTTGGAAGTCCGTGGAAGGATTTGGCTTGAATTGGCAAAGTTAATATTTTGGCGAATTCCGATTGATAGGTGAGATTTTGATCCGAGGGTCGGAATGGAATTTGAGAGTTGATGTATCTTCGTTATGTCATTTTTGATGTGTGTGCAAAATTTCAGGTCATTTGGACGTCGTTTGGTCGACTTTTTGATCGAATTCGGATTTCGGAAGTTTTGGAATTCTTAGGCTTAAATCCAAGGGTGATTTGATGTTTTGATGTTGTTTTGAGCGTTCCGAAGGTTAGATCAAGTTTGAATTATTTTATGGGGTGTGTTGCCATGTTTGGTCGGGGTCCCATGAGTCTCGGATAAGTTTTGGAAGAGTTTTTTGAAGATTTTGCCGTTTTGAGCACAAACATGTAATGATCCAAAGGTCCATTTTTAGTTCTAGAGATCGAAATTTGATTTCGAGACTTCCAGAATTTTGATAATGAATTATAGGACAGATCAGGAAAGTTTGGTCTAATTTCATCAAGTCGCGATTGGGTTTTCGACACGAAACATGAGTTAATTGTTTAACGAGCGAAATGAGTATTGAACTGAGCAAATGAGCTCCGAATTGAGTTTCAACTGAAGGGCTATGTTCGTATTATTATTTTGTGACTCATAGGAACAAGAATCATCGAATTCCGAGTTCGTATGATGGAGTTAGAGGCTTTTTAGTGAAAAGAAAAGCTGCTGCAATTTTCTAGGCAGTTTCTGCATTTCTCGCATGTGTGAACAGTGACCGCACCTGCGTGAACAGTACCGTGTACAGTACCCCCATGAACAGTACCCCATGACCAGTATCCCGTGAACAGTCGTGAACAGTGTGAACAATGTGAACAGTACCAGACATAATGTTAAGTTCTGGAAAATGGGACGAATCCCATTTTCCATTTTTACCAAATTGGAGCTCGGGGAAAGGCGACTTTCGGGAGATTTTCAGAGAAAACAATGGGGTAAGTGTTCTTAACTTAATTTTGGTTAGATTACCCGAATCTATTACTAGTTTTGACATTTAATTGGTGATTTTAGTTGGGAAAATCTTGAAAACCCTCTTGGTTTAATTTGAAGATTTGAGGGTCGAGTTAATGTCGGATTTTAGTAAAATCGGTATGGTTGGACTCGTGGTTAGATGAGGTTTCATATTCCGTAATTTTTGTCGGGTTCTGAGATGTGGTCCCCATGGGCGTATTTTTAGTGCAATTTCGGATTTTTAATGGAAAATGTAAATTTTCATATAGAATTAATTCCTATAAATTTTAATTAACGGAATCAAATTATTGTGGCTAGATTCGAGGAATTCGGAGGTCGATTTGAGATACAAAGACATCGCGAGCTAGAGAATTAGCCGGTTCGAGGTAAGTAATGATTGTAAATATTGTCCTGAGGGTTTGAAACCCCGGATTATAAGTCGTTGTGTTACTTTGAGGTGACTTGCACGCTGGATGACGAGCGTGGGGTTGAGCACTGCTGGGGATTGTGACCTAGTCCATCTCGAACGAATATTTTAATGCGTATTTGATAGTTAATTGTTTGACATTATTATATTTTTGGGATGTATGCCATGTTTGGGGCCTTGTGCCGACTTGTTGATACCCTTAGGGGCATTTTTACTATTTATCCTCACACTATTTGTTTGAAAGCATATTTTCAGTCATGTTTTACCTGTTTACTGCTCAAATCTGGCTTTATCACTATATTCTTAACATGTGGAAATTTTTTAGGGCTGAGTTCCCTTTTTTATTGAGATAGACTGAGGGTCTGATTGTGAGATTGATGACTGAGATAGACTGAGAGTATGATGGTGTGGTTAATGGCTGAGAGAGGCCGAGGTCCTCGTTGTGAGGATTGTATATCTATGGATCGGGCTGCACGCCACAGCAATGTATATATATATATATATATATATATATATATATATATATATGGATCGGGCTTCCCGCCACAGCGATACATATATGGATCGGGATGCGCGCCGCAACAATATAGCACTTGGGCTGTAGGAGCCCTTCTGGAGTCTACACACCCCCAGTGAGCGCAGTCGACTCTTTATATAGATCGGGTTGTGCGCCACAGCGATGCATGGATCAGGCTGCACGTCGCAGCGGTTACATTGATTTCAGTTATTGTGAGAGATTTACGGATCGGGATGCACACCGCAGCGGTTACTATATGGTACCAATTGAGCGTGAATGCTGAGTGCGAGTACTGATTGGTAAGAGTTGAGTGACGAGTGACAGAGAGGCTATCCCGAGGGGCGATAGATATATACATGCATATGAGTGGTGTTTTGCCTGAGAGTCCTGTTTATGGACTTATTGATTTCACTCCTCTTAAAATGAGTTTCTATCGAATATGTTGATTTATTGACTGTTTTCACTCATCTTTATATTGAGCCGCTGTCGGAAAGTTGCACAAATGTTTTAAAACAACTTTTATTTAAACTAGGGTTTATGAGATGTTCAGAAATTAATCACTGATTTGACATTGGTTATTTCCACTGAGATTTTAAAGTTATGAAGTGTTTGTGATTACTGTTTTTCCCGAGGGGCTATTTTACGAACTATGCTTTGCCCGAGGGGCCGATTATGACTTTAATCTCTTTTATTATTATAAATGGTATTGAACCCCTACTGAAACTGTTGGAAGGTATTTCAAAGATTATTTTTACTAAAATTTGGATTTTAAAAGGGAAGATTGACTCGTATTATGATTTGAAAGCTTGTTGTGTTTATTGAATCCAGCGTAAATGTGGATTCATTGTTTCCTACTGCTCAGCCTTTATTTACTCTTATTACTTACTGGGTTGGAGTACTAACATTACTCCCTGCACCTTGTGTGCAGATTCAGGTATATCGGAACCCGGTAGCGGGTGTTGATAGCTCAGTCGCAGAGTCATCAAAGTTAGCAAGGTGGCTGCATGACGTTCGCACCACCGCTTCCTTCCCCTCATTGTTGTTACTGTATTTAGTACATTTTTAGACTTTTGTTGTATTCAGACCTTGATAGTTGCTCATGACTAGTGACACCCCGATGTCGGGCTGGTATTTTATTCTGCACTGTTATTCCAGGATTTTATTATGAAACATTGTTTAATTTAAAGACTTAAAAATGACTCTTAATGCTTAAAGGGTTAAGGTGAGTGTTTTGTCGGCTGGCCTTGTCTTCACGAGATGTGCCATCATGACCGGGCCGGTTTGGTATCGTGACAAGTTGGTATCAGAGCCTAGGTTACACAGGTCTCACGAGTCATGAGCAGGTTTAGTAGAGTCTTGCGGATCGGTACAGAGACGTCTGTATTTATCCTCGAGAGGCTGCAGAACCATTAAGAAACTTTACATTCTTGAATTCTTATCGTGCATCCTTTGATTCATCTTGAAATGTAACTCTTTGAATTCCTTCCACCCTTTCGTATGCGCGCATGATCGCTCAGTATCATATGTGCCTTGATGTTTGTAATTTCCCGATCGAGGGGCGAGGTGTGATCTCTGTAAGTTGATGTTGGGCAAGTCTGAAGGACTTGAGGCTGGATCTTTGCCTATGGCTTGAGCATCGAGGTACTGATTGTGTGAGCAAGTGTTTTGAACTTATATGTTCGGTATTGTCCCTATTAGTGGAAGTAACGGTTGAGTAACTATTGATGAGTATGTTAGTACTGCGAGATGTATTCATATGATTTAGAAATGACAAGAAGGGTCTGTTTGAGGATACAAGAACTATTAGGTGCTTGAATTCCATCTTGATTCGAGGTATCCCCGAGTTATAGGCGTGTGAAGAATCTTTTCATGTTTCCCAGTTGTGAGTGAATTAATAAAAAATCATGTTGTGGTATGAGTTCAGACTCAAGAAGACTAAGTGACTGCATACAGTTTATGATGGTAGAAGGTATACATAAATGTTAGTTAAGGCGGAGCAGGTGGGTTATCTCCTGCAAAGTGTTCTGGAGTTGTGTGATCTTTATGTTGTCTGTTAGAAGATCCCATTTTCAAGTGAAATATATATGTGAATTTAATTTGGGTTGCTTAAGAGAGTGGGTTTAATTGTAATGAGAGTAAATATGAGATTTGTAGAAGATATGAAGTACCAGATGGTCTGTGTTCCACGAGCTTATGAAGGATTGAGTTAATCTCACTATGGTATTATGGCAGCAATAAAGCGTATGTGTTATGAGTTATGGTGCATGTTTGACCTATGGCTTTGAGCCAAGTGGGGGAGTCCGCTATTGAATAGTTGATTGCATGGTTATATGCTCTAATGGTCCCAGTTCGAGGCACATTTGTGAATCAGTTATGGCTCGAGTAAAGGAAATTTCAATAAAGGCTATGTTATGCTTTGTGGGTGTACGAGAATCGGGGAATGACTTGAGTTGTGGTTGGTAAGGAATGCCCGGTGCATAGGGAAAGAAGTTGCTTGGTTATATTGGAATGAGGTCACATTCTGCATCATCGGAGTTCTAATTAAGCATAGCTTTTTTGGTTCGTTTAATCAATCTAACTACGGTTTGAGTAGTGTGGATGACTCTAGAAATGGTCCTATTGTGTTCAAAACTCTACATGCAATAATTGGAAGCTTCTAAGTTGTACTTATGGAAAGAAACTAAGTTTTCAGTGGAATATGGCAAGACTTGTGGTATTTTCTATATTAATTATGGGATTCTATATATCAGTATCGGAAAGGTGAAGGTAATGGCTTTGGGGAACACTTAAAGAGTATTCAGCGGCTTAGGAACCTTAGACGGTGTAGCTTTATGCTTGGGTTTCGTGTGATAAGCCTAGGTTGAGGAAATTGTGGTGCTACAGCAAGAAGGAATATCAAGTTGAAGATGAATCAGAAGGGATTTATATAGATGGAGTATCTTGATAGTAGACCAAATCGGTATGGTAAGGATATGATTAATTCCTTGTGTGTGTTCGAGGTAATGAGTTCCTACAGCTATTTTGCAACAATGCTCTTGGGTTTTGATGGGTTGTTTAGCTTGGTCTAGTTAGAAGGATTCAGTCTTGGCAGTTTAATTTGTGCAAATGGAATTGAGAGAGTTATTATTAATTTCTACCATGGTTGGAGAGGTGCAATTTCTCCGAGTGTGAGAAGCATAGGATATGTAATGATTTTTCTTCTAGATGGGATAAATGGAAGTTCTTGGCTAGATGAGTTACTATTCAGTTCTGAAAGGAAGTTCATAAAACTCTTAGGCAGCGGGTAGCCTCAGATGATTAAGGAAATGGTACTGTTAATTGGAAATGATTTGACGAGAGTCTATGTTTTAGTAAAAAGGAAATGTTATTAAGTTGATAGCACTTCGGTAGTATTGCGGCACCTTCTTTTTAGATCGATTGGTGATATTTGGTTTTGCTTGGTGGCACAGGGAAATTTTAGAGTATCTATAGTGGAATGATTGGGTATTAGAGGTTGTGAGATGATACGATCTGTTGGTTATAGACACCTATAGTGCGGTTCTATCGGAGTTTCATAATGGAAGTCGAGCGAGAAGAGTAATTTGGTGTTGCTTGGTGAACGACGTATCGGTCATATCCTATAGGGTGTGCATGGTGTATGTTATTTTCTTCACCGTGAGTATGATGAATTACTTTGGTTCCAGATATCAAATTGTGCATGGTTGTCGATTTCGAGCATAGTGACTTAAGGTGGTTCCATGTGGAGCAGTGTTTAAATAAGGTCGTACATTGCAATGAATATATGTGGAGGTATGACCTTGCATGTTAGATTCGTGTGTTCTATTCCTATGATGTGTGATGGGTTCTCAGTCTTATGTTGTGGTGGTACTAGTGATCTTGAGGTTCAGCTCTTTCATTTGAGTCATTTTCATGATTTGAGTATGTTCAGATTGTTGCGTATTGATGCATGTATTGTGCAAGTTGTGGCTTAGTTTTGTATGGATGTGTCATGTCACCAGAGTAATATGTTGGATTAAAGGAGATCGTTGGGGATCATTAATAAATACAAACGGATTCGATTTCAGCATGTTTGATAGGTAAATATCGAGGTTCTGTTCAGAAATTTGCTATGGTCCTTGAAAAAGGAAAAGTAACCTTATGGATGACTGATCTGAGAGATGGTTATGATTTATTGCATGTTTCATTTATCATTGGCAGTATATGGAAGTGTTGGAATGAGACTTTATTTGATAAGAGGTTTGTACCGGTATTCGGGTGTTGTGTGTAGTTGCTGTGAATGGAAGTTATCGCTACATGTGTTTGAGTTACGTGGTAAATTGGATAACTACACTCGAGGTTGCAGGCATGGGTTACTACAGCTAGTTCGGGTTTATTCAAAGTATAGGTGTGAGGTTTTGATCATATTGAGGATTTTAGAAGCAGAAATGTGGTTCTATGGTTTATGGACTAGGATGGATTGTGAAATTTCAGTTATATTGTGTTATCAAACCTACATGAGGTAGGGTAACGTGGGATCAACCCCGGGTATATGCATGATAAAGTTATTTAGCAATTGGTTGGTTTCTGGAACAACTCTAGGCACGTTCGAGGACGAACGTGTGTTTAAGTGGGTGAGGATGTAACGACCTGACCGGTCATTTTGAACTTTTGCACTTTGATCGCCAGTTCCCGGGCATAACTTGCCCCGTGTAACGTATTATGACTGTTGTAGATCGTTGGTTTTGGTTTTCAGGAAAAATCGAAATGAATTTGAAGGAACAGTCTCAGTTAAAAGTTTTGAATTTGAAAGGTTTGACTAAGAGTTGACTTATTTGTATATGAGCTCGGATTGGAAATTTTATGATTTGGATAGCTTTGTTGGGTGATTCATGACTTAGGAGCGCGATCGGAATGCATTTTGGAAGTCCGTGGAAGGATTTGGCTTGAATTGGCAAAGTTAATATTTTGACGAATTCCGGTTGATAGGTAGATTTTGATCCGAGGGTCGGAATGGAATTTCGAGAGTTGTTGTAGCTTCGTTATGTCATTTTTGATGTGTGTGCAAAATTTCAGGTCATTTGGACGTCATTTGGTCGAATTTTTCATCGAATTCAGATTTCGAAAGTTTTGGAATTCTTAGGCTTGAATCCGAAGGTGATTTGATGTTTTGATGTTGTTTTGAGCATTCCGAAGGTTGGAACAAGTTTGAATTATGTATGGGGTGTGTTGGCATGTTTGGTCGGGGTCCCATCAGTCTCGGATAAGTTTTGGAAGAGTTTTTGGAAGATTTTTTGTCGTTTTGAGCATAAGCATGTAATGATCCAAAGATACATTTTTAGTTCTAGAGATTGAAATTTGATTTCGAGACTTCCGGGATTTTGATAATGAATTATAGGACTGATCTGGAAAGTTTGGTCTAATTTCATCAAGTCGCGATTGGGTTTTTGACACGAAACATGAGTTAATTGTTTAACGAGCTAAATGGGTATTGAACTGAGCAAATGAGCTTCAAATTGAGTTTCGACTGAAGGGATATGTTCTATTATTATTTTGTGACTCATAGGAACAAGAATCATCGAATTCCGAGTTCGTATGATGGAGTTAGAGCCTTTTTTGTGAAAAGAAAAGCTGCTGCAATTTTCTGGGCAGTTTCTGAATTTTTCGCACGTGTGAACAGTGACCGCACCTGCGTGAACAGTACCCCATTAACAATACCCCGTGAAGAGTGTGAATAGTACTGTACAGAATGTTAAGTTCTAGAAAATGGGACGAATCCCATTTTCCATTTTTACCAAATTGGAGCTCGGGGAGAGGCGATTTTCGGGAGATTTTCAGAGAAGACAACGGGGTAAGTGTTCTTAACTTAATTTTGGTTAGATTACCCGAATCTATTACTAGTTTTGGCATTTAATTGGTGATTTTAGTTGGGAAAAACTTGAAAACCCTCTTGGTTTAATTTGAAGATTTGAGGGTCGAGTTGATGTCGGATATTAGTAAAATTGGTATGGTTGGACTCGTGGTTGGATGAGGTTTCATATTCCGTAATTTTTGTCGGGTTCTGAGATGTGGGCCCCACGGGCGAATTTTGAGTTCAATTTCGAATTTTTAGTGGAAAATGTAAAATTTCATATGGAATTAATTCCTATAATTTTTATTAACGGAATCGAATTATTGTGGCTAGATTCGAGGCATTCGGAGGTCGATTTGAGAGACAAAGGCATCCCGAGCTAGAGGATTAGCCGGTTCGAGGTAAGTAATGATTGTAAATATTGTCCTGAGGATTTGAAACCCCGGATTATACGTCGTTGTGTTACTTTGAGGTGACTTGCATGCTGGATGATGAGCGTGGGGTAAGGCACCGCTGGGGATTGTGACCTAGTCCATCCCGAACGAATATTTTAATGCGTATTTGATAGTTAATTGTTTGACATTATAATATTTTTGGGTTGTATGCCATGTTTGGGGCCTTGTGCCGACTTGTTGAGACCCTTAGGGGCATTTTTACTATCTTTCCTCACTCTATTTGTTTGAAAGCATATTCTCAGTCATGTTTTACCTGTTTATTGCTCAAATCTGGCTTTATCACTATATTCTTAACATGTGGAAATTATTTTGGGCTGAGTTCCCTGTTTTACTGAGATAGACCGAGGGTCTGATTGTGAGATTGATGACTGAGATAGACTGAGAGTCTGATGGTGAAGTTAATGACTGAGAGAGGCCGAGGGCCTAGTTGTGAGGATTATATATTTATGGATCGGGCTGCACGCCCCAGCAATGTATATATATATATATGTATATTGATCGGGTTGCACGTTGCAGCGATACTTATATGGATCCGGCTGTGCGCCATAACAATATAGCGCTTGGGTTGTAGGAGCCCCTCTGGAGTCTGCACATCCCCAGTGAGCGCAGTCGATTATTTATATGGATTGGGTTGTGCGCCACAGCGATGCATGGATCGGGCTGCATGCCGCAGCAGTTAGTTTGATTTCAGTTATTGTGAGAGATATATGGATTGGGTTGCATACCGTAGCGGTTACTATATGGTACCAATTGAGCATGAATGCTAAGTGCGAGTACTGATAGGTAAGACTTGGTTCACGAGTGATAGAGAGGCTATCCCGAGGGGCGATAGATATATACATGCATATGAGTGGTGTTTTGCCTGAGAGACCTGTTTATGGACTTATTGATTTCACTCCTCTTAAAATGAGTTTTTATCGAATATGTAGATTTATTGACTGTTTTCACTCATCTTTTATTGAGCCGCTGTCGAAAAGTTGCACAAATATTTTAAAACAACTTTTATTTAAACTTGGGTTTATGAGATGTTCAGAAATTAATCACTGATTTGACATTGGTTATTTCCACTGAGATTTTCAAGTTATGAAGTGTTTGTCATTATTGTTTTGCCCGAGGGGCTGTTTTACGAACTATGTTTTGCCCGAGGGGCTGATTATGATTTTAATCTCTATTATTATTTTAAATGGTATTGAACACCTACTGAAACTGTTGGAAGGTAATTCAAAGATGATTTTTACTAAAAGTTGGATTTTAAAAGGGAAGATTGACTCGTATTATGATTTGAAAGCCTGTTGTATTTATTGAACCCAACGTAAATGTGGATTCATTGTTTCCTACTGCTCAACATTTATTTACTTTTATTACGTACTGGGTTGGAGTACTCACATTACTCCCTGCACCTCGTGTGCAGATTCAGGTATATCGGAACCCGGTAGCGGGTGTTGATAGCTCAGCCGCAGAGTCATTAGAGTTAGCAAGGTGGCTGCATGACATTCGCAGCACCGCTTCCTTCCCCTCATTGTTGTTACTGTATTTAGTACATTTTTAGACTTTTGTTGTATTCAGACCTTGATAGTTGCTCATGACTAGTGACACCCCGATGTCGGGCTGGTATTTTATTCCGCACTGTTATTCAACGATTTTACTATGAAACATTGTTTAATTTAAAGACTTAAAAATGATTCTTAATGCTTAAATGGTTAAGTTGAGTGTTGTGCCGGCTGGCCTTATCTTCACGAGAGGCGACATCACGACCGAGCTAGTTTGGGGTCGTGACACCAATAGTGAGGTGTGTGTTGATTCGTCTGTTATTGAGCTTATTAGTAATCTGGGGCGACCTATGAGTTACCTTTCTATGTTGCGAGGCTTTATGATTTTTTTGTTATAGGCACATATGGTGCGGTTCTATTAGGGTTTCATAGTGGAAGTCGAGCGGGAAGAGTAATTTGGTGTTGCTTGGTGAACGACGTATTGGTTATGTCCTACCGGGTTATGCATGGTAAAGTTATTCAGCTATTGGTTGGCTTTTAGAACAACTCTGAGTACGTTCGAGAACGAATGTGTGTTTAAGTGGGGAGGATGTAACGACCCGACCGGTTATTTTTAACTTTTGCACTTTGATCACCAGTTTCCGGGCATGACTTGCCCCGTGTAACGTATTATGACTGATATAGATCGTTGGTTTTGGTTTTCAGGAAAAATCGGAATGAATTTGAAAGAACAGTCTCAGTTGAAAGGTTTGACTAAGAGTTGTCTTATTTGTAAATGAGCTCAGATCGAAAATTTTATGATTTGGATAGCTTCGTTGGATGATTTATGACTTAGGAGCACGATCGGAATGCATTTTAGAAGTCTGTGGAAGGATTTGGCTTTAATTGGCAAAGTTAATATTTTGGCGAATTTCGGTTGATAGGTGAGATTTTGATCTGAGGGTCGGAATGGAATTCCTAGAGTTTATGTAGCTTCGTTATGTCATTGGTGATGTGTGTGCAAAATTTCAGGTCATTTGGACGTCGTTTGGTCGACCTTTTGATCGAATTCGGATTTAAGAAGTTTTGGAATTCTTAGGCTTGAATCCGAGGGTGATTTGATGTTTTGAAGTTGTTTTGAGCGTTCCGAAAGTTGGAACAAGTTTGAATTATGTTATGGGGTGTGTTGGCATGTTCGGTCGGGGTCCCATGAGTCTCGGATAAGTTTTGGAAGAGTTTTTGGAAGATTTTTTGCCGTTTTGAGCATAAGCATGTAGTGATCCATAGGTCCATTTTTAGTTCTAGAGATCGAAATTTGATTTCGAGACTTCCGAAATTTTGATAATGAATTATAGGACTGATCTGGAAAGCTTGGTCTAATTTCATCAAGTCGCGATTGGGTTTTTGACACGAAACATGGATTAATTGTTTAACGAGCGAAATGGGTATTGAATTGAGCAAATGAGCTCTGAATTGAGTTTCTACTGAAGGGTTATGTTCGTATTATTATTTGTGACTTAGAGGAATAAGAATCATCGAATTCCGAGTTCGTATGATGGAGTTAGATCCTTTTTAGTGAACAGTACCCCGTGAACAGTACCGTGAACAGTACCCCATTGAACAGTATGAACAGTACTGGACAGAATGTAAAGTTCTGGACCTATTTTCCATTTTTACCAAATTGGAGCTTGAAGAGAGGTGATTTTCGGGAGATTTTCAGAGAAAACAACGGGGTAAGTGTTCTTAACTTAATTTTGGTTAGATTACCTGAATCTATTACAAGTTTTTGCATTTAATTGGTGATTTTAGTTGGGAAAATCTTGAAAACCCTCTTGGTTTAATTTGAAGATTTGAGGGTCGAGTTGATGTCGGATTTTAGTAAAATTGGTATGGTTGTACTCGTGGTTGGATGATGTTTCATATTCTGTAATTTTTGTAGGGTTTTGAGATGTGGGCCCCACGGGCGAATTTTGAGTGCATTTTTTCATTTTTAATGGAAAATGTAGAATTTCATATGGAATTATTTCCTATAATTTTTATTAACTGAATCGAATTATTGTGGCTAGATTCGAGGCATTCGGAGGTTGATTTGACAGACAAAAGCATCGCGAGCTAGAGGATTAGCCGGTTCGAGGTAAGTAATGATTGTAAATATTCTCCTGAGGGTTTGAAACCCCGGATTATACGTCGTTGTGTTACTTTGAGGTGACTTGCACGCTGGATGACGAGCGTGGGGTAGAGCACCGCTGGGGATTGTGACCTAGTCCATCCCGAACGAATATTTTAAAGCGTATTTGATAGTTAATTGTTTGACATTATTATATTTCTGGGCTGTATGCCATGTTTGGGGCCTTGTGCCGACTTGTTGAGACCCTTAGGGGCATTTTTACTATCTTTCCTTACTCAACTCGTGGCATTTTCGGTATTGCCCGTAGCGCAATAGTTCAGAATCACTCAACACTAAGACAACCAGTCTGAATTCGTGATGGATGTCAGTGCAAAGGTTGCTATCATTAATTCAGTTCTGGTGTTGAGGGACTTTTCGGATGCATTTCATGTGGCTAGGCATGTCGCCGGGTAAGGTTGACATTTTCGGTATTAATTTGGTGTCGGGCACCGGATCGTCTGGCTCTGATAGGAGTTGTAGTAGTGGAAGTCGAGCGGGATGAGTAATTGGGTGTTGCTCGATGAATAACGTACCGGTTATGTTCTATCAGGTTTGCGTGGTGTGTGTTATTTGTTTCACCGTGGGTGTAATTATTTGCTTTGGCTCCAGACATCAATTGAGCATGGTTGTCGATTTCAAGCATAGTGACTTGAGGTGTTTCATGTGGAGTAGTATTAGGATAGGATCGCGCGTTGCAGCAAAGCTGTGTGGAAACATGACCTTGCGGGTCAAATTTGTGTGTCCTATTTCTATGATGTGAGACAGGGTCTCAGCCTTGTATTGTGGCAGTACTGGTGAGTTTGAGGTACAACTCTCTCAGTTGAGTCATTTTCATGATTTGAGTATGTTCGGACTGTTTCTTATTGGTGCACATATTATGCAAGTTGTGGCTTAGGAATGTATTGATGTGTCATATCACGAGAATGGTATGTTGGGTTCGAAGTGATCGTTGGGGTCATTAATGAATACAAATGGATTTGATTTCAGCATGTTTGATGGGTAAATATCGAGGTTCGGTTCAAAAAATTTGTTATGATAATTGCTAGAAGAGAAATGGCCTCATGAATGGTTGATCTGAGCAATGGTTATGGTTTATGCGTGTTTCAATTATCGTTGGCGGTATATGAGAGTGTTGGAATGAGACCTTGGCTAATAAGAGATTTCTATCGGTATTTGGTTGTTGTGGGCAGCTGCTGTGAATGGAAGTTATCGCTGCATTTGTTTGAGTTATTGGTATATCATATAATTGCACCTAAGGTTGTAGGCATGGTCTATTACAGCTGGTTCAAACTTATTCTGAATGTAGGTGTGAGGTTCTGATCTTGTGTATGATTCCGAAAAGGTGAAATGTGGCTCTATGATTTATGGGCTAGACTAGATTGTGTGATTTTAGTTAAAGCGCATTATCAGACCCATGTGAGATAGGGTGATGTGGGATCATCCCCGGGTTTATGCTTGATAAGGTCATTCAGCTTTTGGTTGGCTTCTAGGACAACTCTGGGTACGCTCGAGGATGAGCGTTTGTTTAAGTTGGGGAGAATGTGATGACCCGACCCGTCGTCTCGTGAGTTACCGCCTCATTTTCCCCACTACCTATTTTGTTATGCTTATGTGGACGAGTTGAATTGGAGTGGTTCTGTTAAAAAATGAGACACTTAGTCTCTTTAAGGAAGGTTTGTGTTGGAAAAGTCAACCGGACGTTGACTTATGAGTTAGAGGGCTCGGATGTGAATTCCGATGGTTCGTTTAGCTCCGGGAGATGATTTGAGACTTAGGAGCGTGATCGAAATTTATTTTGGAGGCCCAATGTAGAATTAGGCTTGAATTGGCGAAGTTAGTAGTTTGACGATTTCCGGTTGATAGGTGAGATTTTGATCCGGGGGTCGGAATGGAATTCCGAGAGTTGTTGTAGCTTCATTATGTGATTTAGGATATGCGTGCACAATTTAAGGTTATTCGGATGTGGTTTAGTTGGGTTTTTTATCAAAAGCGTGTTTCGGAAGCTTTAGAAGAACTTAGGCTTGAATTTGAGGTAATTTGATGGTTTTGGTGTTGTTGGGGTGTTTTGATGATTGGAACGAGGTTGAATAATGTTTTAGGATGCGTTGGTGTTTTTGGTTAAGGTCCCGGGGGTCTCAGGTGTGTTTCGGGTGGGTTTTGAGCGTGTACGGACAACCCAGAACTTAGAAAATGGATGGGGTAGTCATTTGTGCGCGGGGCGCGATCCTTTTTGCGCTGGGCGCGGTGGCCTAGCGCGGGGCGCGATCCTTTTTGCGCTGGGCGCGGTGGCCTAGCGCGGGGCGCGGTCAAGTGACGCGGCCTGCGGTCATGAAGATCCGCAGATCGTTGGTCCAACTTCGGAAGCTCGTATCTTTTGATCCACAAGTAATTTTGAAATGATTCAAAAACGAAAGTTGTAGCCCTTCGTGTTTAGTTTCCAGAAAAGTAAAGATATCATAATTTGGACATCTGTAGAAAACGTTATGGCCACAATACTAAAACTTGTCACTGCAAAGGAAGGCCTGTGAGGCCGCGATTGTGTTTGCGCGGATCGCACTGGTTTGCGCAGACCGCGGTCGTTTTGGTGCGGCCCGCGGTAGCTGAAATCTGAGGGGGTACCTATAAATACGAGGTTTTGAGTTTTATTTAATATTTTGACCTAGAGAGCTCGGATTTTGGCGATTTTTCAAAGGTTTTTCAAGAAATTCATCGGGATAAGTGATTTTAACTCAGATTTGGCTAGAATACATGAATCTATCACTGAATTCATCATTTAATTCGTGATTTAGGATGGAATTTGGGAAGAAAATTGTGAAATCTTTCAAAAATGCAAAATGATGATTTAAAGGACCAAATGGTATCGGAATTGGATAATTTTTGTATGGTTAGACTCGTGAGGGTATGAGGATTCTGAAAATGTAAATTTTACCCGATTCCGATACATGGGCCCGGGGCTCGGGTTTTGCTAATTTCGGGATTTTTGATATTTTTCGAATGTTTTCGCTTGGGCTTGTTCCCTTAGCATATTGTGATGTATTCGTTCTGATTTTAGATAGATTCGACGCGTGTGGAGGCCAATTTGAGAGGCAAGGGCATAGCGAGCTAGAGTTTTGGCCAGTTTGAGGTGAGTAATGATTTTAAATGATGTCCTGAGGGTTTGAAACCTCGGATTTGCACAACGTAGTGCTATACTAAGTTGAGATACACGCTGTGTGACGAGCGTGAGGTTCAATGCTATGGGGATTGGGACTTGGTCCATCCCGAATGATATTTTACTACATTTTTGATTGAGACATATACTTTATTGTTGTGAATTGGGCTTGTTGCCATGCTTGGAGCCTTGTGCCGACCTGTAGAACCATTAGGGGATTTTTGACTGGTTTTTCTCACTTATTTTGTTAAAGAATTTATATCCTCAGTCACGTTTCCAATTGTTTAAGAATGATATGAACCAGATTTTTGAAATGTTAATCATAAATAGGAAGATATATGAGGGCGGAGATCCCGACCGTACATTATGCCCGAGAGGCTGTGATTTTTAAATGACTGAGAGGGGTTGAGGACCTAATAGCGAGGATATTTTATATGATATGGATCGGGTTGCGCGCCGCAATAGATATATATATTATACATATTATGGATTGGGCTACACGCCGCAACAATTACTTATATGGATCAGGCTGCACGCCGCAACAATTATATAGCGCATGGGCTGAAGGAGCCCCTCCGGAGTCTGCACACCCCCAGTGAGCGCAGTCGACTATTATTATTATGGATCGGGCTGTACGCCACAGCAATATACGGATCGGGCTGCACGCTGCAGCGGTATATATATTTGTTGATTCGGTTATCGTGAGAAGTATATGAATTAAGAATTGAGGATAAGAACGAATAAATGAACTGAAATGCTTGAGGAGCTGATTTATACTAGTTATATCGGTTTTACCTGGTTTAAATAATTTCATGTGATTTCCTCATTCACTGCTGCTTAAATGATTTTTACTGTTTTGATATAGAACTGCTTAGTGCC
>NC_091058.1:176023453-176078453 GCF_000393655.2 Nicotiana sylvestris
GCTGTCACTCCACCAGTTGTCGGAGATGTAAGGATTGATACATAAAATAACTTTTTATTTAATTGATAATCATATAAAGCAGACGATATTTTAGCCATTTGCATCAAGCTCAAACTTCCTTCCTGCATGCGCGCCCCCCCAGAAGCACACACTATAATAAGGGGTAAAATTTGATTGGCAGCGTATTCAATCAAACGGGTGATTTTCTCTCCGACTACGGATCCCATACTACCCCCCATAAACTGAAAATCCATAACCCCAATTGCTACGGGAATGCCGTTTAGTTGGCCTATGCCTGTTTGAACAGCCTCGGTTAATCCTGTCTTTCTTTGATAAGAATCAATACGATCTTTATAAGGCTCCTCCTCCGAATGAAATTCAATGGGATCTAGAGAGACCATGTCTTCATCCATAGGATCCCAAGTACCCGGATCGATCAAAAGTTCAATTCTATCTGAACTACTCATTTTCAAATGATATCCACATTGTTCACAAATATTCATTTTTGATTTCAAAAATTTCTTATAATTTAATCCATAACAATTTTCGCATTGAACCCACAAATGCCTGTATTTTTGAGTTACCTCGAGATCATTAGAACTTTCTCTTATAGTTAAATCACTGCCCTTCGTGCGAGTTCGTCTACTGGAACCCTCGTTTTCACTACTATTTCGACTTTCACCACCACAAACGGCCCTATAAATGTAACTGTCACCGTAATTCTCACTACCACTTATAATGGAAGTATCTATACAGATTTGAGACTGAAGATAACTATCAATGCAACTATTAATGTGATTATTCCAACTATATTGAGTATCATACATGTAAGAATTATAGTAGGGATCTTCGCCCCTAAATCCATTATTCCGATAATTCGAGTTTCGATAACTATAAAAAGAACTTTCTAGTTCACTCAGAAAAGAATGATCGTTGTCAATCTCAAAAATATGATTTTCAATATCAAAATAGATGGAATAACTGTCTCCATTCCTATCACTAACTAAAAAAGTGTCATCAGAGATGAAATTCCGAATGTCTTTAACGCCGAATAAATAATCAACATTACTGCAACTAGAATTGTCACGATTCCTCCAACTATGAATGTTTTTCACTTTTCGATTTGGATCTTCATTGGTATTTTCAATAGGACCAAGACTGCCCATTGATTTATTTAGCCCACACCTGCGTTCGAACTCCTTCTTAAACAACATCGAATTAAACCACCATCTTTCCATAGAGTTTTCTTGCCCCCTATTTGCATGAAAATACAATAGATGAATAGTCATTCGCTATAAAATTATTTATTTGAATATCTTATTTCCTATCAGACTAAGCATAGAAATCCAATCACTAGGATTATTAACTAATAAGGATTGTGAGTATTGAAAAAAAGTTCTGAATCTGGGGGAACACTTCACTATATATTAATATGTTGGAACCCCCTTTATATTATTTAAAATAATATAATTTTTAATAAAGGGCGGCTTCTCCTATGTCGTGTCAAATTCGCATCGAAAAAAGAGATTTGTCCTCTCCTATAAAGAAATAAAAAAATAATTGTTTCGTAAAATCTCGTCTAATACTAATATCTAATCACTAACAAATCTAAAATTTAATAAAAAAATAAGTAATAAATTAAGGTTCTATTTCAACACGGAACAAAGGGGACAATATACAGGATGGGTAGAAAGAGGTGTGATACTTGGCTTGATTCAGGGAAACTACAAACTACAGGATAGAAAAGAATATACCAATCCTAAGGATCCGTAGGATTAATTGTGGATCCAAGACAACAATAGAAAGATTTGAGTCTTAGATTTTGATTTAGTTTTCTAGATTTTGTATTTCAAATCTTGTATATCTAGGTAAGTATATACTTAGTCAAAATATATGCAATAGAATCTTTGTTGTATTCGGCTCAATCCTTTTAGTAAAAGATTGGGCCGAGTTTAATTGCAATTCAATTAAGAGAACGAAGGATAATTACTTGAGTTCTTTCTCCTTATCCTTCTTTATTTCCTGCTAATTTATCTGCTAATGTCTACTGTTTTTACTTATCCAAAACGTCCACTGCTGCAAAATTAAATACGATCTCTTTCCATACTTCACAAGCAGCAGCTAGTTCCGGGCTCCATTTGCAAGCCTCGCGAATAATTTCATTACCTTCCTGAGCAAGATCACGTCCTTCATTACGAGCTTTTACACATGCTTCTAGAGCTACTCGATTAGCTACGGCACCTGGCGCATTACCCCAAGGATGTCCTAAAGTTCCTCCACCGAACTGTAGTACGGAATCATCCCCAAAGATCTCGGTCAGAGCAGGCATATGCCAAACGTGAATACCTCCTGAAGCCACGGGTAGAACACCTGGTAAAGAGACCCAATCTTGAGTGAAATAAATACCGCGACTTCGATCTTGTTCAACAAAATCATCACGCAGTAAATCAACAAAGCCCAAAGTTATGTCTCTTTCACCTTCAAGTTTACCTACTACGGTACCAGAGTGAATATGATCTCCACCAGACATACGTAACGCTTTTGCTAATACCCGGAAGTGGATACCATGATTCTTCTGTCTATCAATAACCGCATGCATTGCACGGTGGATGTGAAGAAGTAGACCATTATCTCGGCAATAATGAGCCAAGCTAGTATTTGCGGTGAATCCCCCCGTTAAGTAGTCATGCATTACGATCGGAACGCCCAATTCTCTAGCAAATACAGCTCTTTTGATCATTTCTTCGCATGTACCTGCAGTAGCATTCAAGTAATGCCCTTTGATTTCACCTGTTTCAGCCTGTGCTTTATAAAGTGCTTCGGCACAAAATAAGAAACGATCTCTCCAACGCATAAATGGTTGTGAGTTCACGTTCTCATCATCTTTGGTAAAATCAAGTCCACCGCGAAGACATTCATAAACAGCTCTACCGTAGTTTTTAGCAGATAACCCCAATTTAGGTTTAATAGTACATCCCAACAGGGGACGACCATACTTGTTCAATTTATCTCTTTCAACTTGGATCCCATGAGGCGGACCTTGGAAAGTTTTAACATAAGCAGGAGGGATTCGCAGATCTTCCAGACGTAGAGCGCGCAGGGCTTTGAACCCAAATACGTTACCTACAATGGAAGTAAACATGTTGGTAACAGAACCTTCTTCAAAAAGGTCTAAAGGGTAAGCTACATAAGCAATATATTGATCTTTTTCTCCAACAACACGCTCGATGCGGTAGCATCGCCCTTTGTAACGATCAAGGCTGGTAAGTCCATCGGTCCATACAGTTGTCCATGTACCAGTAGAAGATTCGGCAGCTACCGCGGCCCCTGCTTCTTCAGGTGGAACTCCAGGTTGAGGAGTTACTCGGAATGCTGCCAATATATCAGTATCCTTGGTTTGGTACTCAGGAGTATAATAAGTCAATTTGTACTCTTTAACACCAGCTTTGAATCCAACACTTGCTTTAGTCTCTGTTTGTGGTGACATAAATCCCTCCCTACAACTCATGAATTAAGAATTCTCACAACAACAAGGTCTACTCGACACGAATTCCGTGTTAATGAAACTTTTCACAGGAATCTTTCACAAAATTTCCAACTAATACTAATATTATCAACTAATCAGAATGTTTGATTATTAGACCATGGTATTTGATTTGCCAAATACATCATTATTGTATACTCTTTCATATATATAGCGCAACCCAATTTTTCTTTTTTACTTTTTTTTTTTTTGAAATGGAAATACCTGACTAACCTAAATAATAAGAACTTCCCCCTTGACAGTGGTATATGTTGTATATGTAAATCCTAGATGTGAAAATATACGGAATTCCTCTATGAATCTATGAAAGGTATAAAAAAGAAAGAAAAACACAAAGAAAAGAATAGGCTAGGCATAAATCGATATGCTGAAATTGAAATCAAAAATAAATAAGAAGAGGAGCCAATTAGATACAAATAATGAATCGTAATAGAAATAGAAAATAAAGTTCAGGTTCGAATTCCATAGAATAGATAATATGGATGGGATTGTCTATAATGATAGACAAATGAAAGACTTTCTCAAGATTCTGATTCATCCACTTGAGATTTTAAAATTAAAATAGGTTGGGTGGGCTTGCAAATTCACTCAGTCTCAGTGAATAAGTAAACAATTGAATCGGTTCAATTGCATGGTGCCAACGAAATCGAGTGCTAATTCCCATTTTATTGAATTAACCGATCGACGTGCTAGCGGACATTTATTTTGAATTCGATAATTTTTGCAAAAACATTTCGACATATTTATTTATTTTATTATTATGAGAATCAATCCTACTACTTCTGGTTCTGGGGTTTCCACGCTTGAAAAAAAAAACCCGGGGCGTGTCGTCCAAATCATCGGTCCGGTACTAGATGTAGCCTTTCCCCCGGGCAAGATGCCGAATATTTATAACGCTCTGGTAGTTCAAGGTCGAGATAGTGTTGGTCAACCAATTAATGTGGCTTGTGAGGTACAGCAATTATTAGGAAATAATCGAGTTAGGGCTGTAGCTATGTGGCTTAGCACGGTCCGCGATGGGGGCTTCAGAAAGGGTATAAATACACGTGAATTTCAGTTATTTTTAGACTTTTCAAAACCCCAAAACATAAGAGATGATTTTATAAACCACTTTTCTTCTCCAAAACGATTGGTAAGTGATTTCTAACTTATTTTCTTCACTCCTTAACATCTTTTAACATGATTTCAACTTAAAATCAAAGATTTTCATGGGGGAAAATGGGTGTTTTGGGTAGAACCTAGTTTTTTTTTCTAAAATTGGGGATTTGGACCTCAATTTGGGGTCCGATTTCAAAACAAATCATACATTTGGATTCGTGGGGTAATGGGTAAACGGGTTTTGGTCCGAACCTCGGGTTTCGACCACGTAGGCCCGGGGGTGATTTTGACTTTTTGAGTAAAACTTTGGGAAAACTCATTTTCATGCATTGGGGTTGATTCATTTAGAACTTATTGATGTAATTGGGTAACTTGTGACTAGATTCGAGCGGATTGGTGGTGGAATCAAGGGGTAAAGCTATAGTTGAGGCTTGAGTGGTGTTCAAAGCTTCGAGGTAAGTGTTTGGTCTAACCTTAACTTCAGGGATTAGGAGTTGAGTCTTATTTGCTACGTGCTAATTATCTAGTACGACGTATAGGCATGGTGACTAGTTTCTATACGTTGGTGTCTAGCATGACCGTGAGTCTTTATATTGTGGATATTTTGATTTTGTTGCGTCTTCCATGCCTTAATGATGATTTTCTATATATTGTAACAAGCATGTGAAAGAAATTTTTGACCCCTGCACTTCGAGGAGTGTTGGCTCGAGTTATAATACGAATTGTGAAAGTATACGAGATGATTGAACCCCTATGGAGTGTTGGCTCAGGTGATAAAGTGAGATAAGAAGTGAAAGTGAAAGAAAGAGAAAGAATTATTAAATTGCTCCCTTGCCGAGATGTTTGTTGCTTTGTTGATTATCTCCCTTGCCGGGATGCTAAGAATATTTATATTGTTCCCTTGTCGGGATTTAGCTGCTTAATTGTATTCCCTTGCCGGGATTCCTACCATTATTTGTCAACTCCCTTTCCCCTCTGTTTGTGATTGTTGTTTGGGTGAGGAAGAGTGTTAAAACACGAAGGGTGATGTCGTGCATTGTTTGCTATTGTGAGGAAAGAGTGTAAAGCACGAAGGGTGATGTTGTGCCGCATGATGTACCATTCCGTGCCGATTTTATTGATTATATGGTGAGGAAAGAGAGTAAAAGCACGAAGGGTGATGTCGTGCATATTTTTATTACATGATTGTTTTGGTGAGGACGAGAGTAAAAACACGAAGGGTGATTGTCACACCTTCTTTTTCCGCCCCCGCGAGGGGTGAAGGGAGTTCTTTCCAATTAAAGGACAATCGAAACGGGATTTATTTATTTATTTCAGAGTCGCCACTTGGGAGATTTAGGGTGTCCCAAGTCACCAATTTTAATCCCGAATTGAGGAAAAGAATGACTCTGTATTACAGTCCGCGAACCAGAAATCCGGATAAGGAATTCTGTTAACCCGGGAGAAGGTATTAGGCATTCCCGAATTCCGTGGTTTTAGCACGGTCGCTCAATTGTCATATTTGGCTCATTTGTCTGATTTTTAAACAATTAAGAACTTATATGCAAATTTAACTTTTAAAACCGCTTTTATCATTATTTATTTTATACAAAATTGCAACGTCGTGAAAACGCATCTCGAACCACGCCACAACCAGTGCACACGTGATTTTTTGACGCATTTTGACTTCGTCAAGATCGTGATTTGGGTTACATAAATGTACACCCGTATTTAAGAAAATAACCTTATTAAATATGCGCCAAAATACTACGCGTTATGATACTATTATGTAGGACTGTGAATTTTACTAAATCGCCCATCTCGGAATCTAGGTATTTTCTTATATTAAAAAAAAGATTGGAGGACTGCAATTTTTTGTATTATTTATATTTATTTATTTGTTAGCGAGATCCTCCCTTATTTTATGAATACCCTTTAATGACTACATCTTTATTATTACTAAGTTTGTCCATAATTATGAAGTCAATCTCTACATACTTAAAAATAACATATTAATTACTAATTCAAAACAAATATTAATGGAAAGTAATATTACTAAAATGATAATTACGAACAACATGGAATTTCCCAAAAAAAAAAAAAAACTAATTATCCCATAGTTGGATTAAAACATATTGTTAGTATGACTTAAGCTTATTGAAATTAATTATTTACAAATACTGAAAATTAAAAAAAAACTTGATTACTAAACCATATTTCTAGAAGTTAAACAATTTAAACTTAACTAACTTTGTTTTAATTCACATCATGTCCTAATACTTGATTCGCAAATTAATTCATGTTTTAACTGAAATTAACTACATGATTCCGATTAACTTAATGTTGACAAAAAGAATCTTATGAATAATGAATTAATCAATTTTTGCCAAACTGATTCAATAACACCATTTTTACGTTATTTCTTTTATTTTGATTATTAAACAGTTTTAATTAGTAATCCGTCTTGAATATATTTCCTAATAATCCGGTTAAGGCGTTATTTAATATATCGCTATAACATGTCTAATTATGCCAAATGACAGTGATTGACAGAATAATAATACATGAATAATCTAAATACAATACAAAAAAAATTAAAACTAAATTAAAAATTTAACATTCCGTTCTTCATTTCAGCTTACAAAATGTCAAAATTACAGTTGTGTACCTAGTATTGCCAATATAAGAAGAAGAAAGTCAGCCACGCAGTAATAACAAAACAGCACAGCAACAAAAGTCCAATAGCAGTAACAACTCAGGAACAGAGTTTGCAAACCGGTGGAGTATTAAACTCAAAACAAAAGCTTCAAGCTTTGATGAAAAACAATTAATTCTGATTTCAAACAATGAAAGAAAGCAAAAGATTTTTTTTAGTTTTTTTTTGAAAGTTTAAATATTTTTTCGGAATTTTCTCTCTCTTAAATGTTCAGCCCTTTTTTTCTCTCTCTTATTTTCTTTCTGTTCAGATTCGTTCTTTCTCTTCTGTATTCTCTCGTATCTTGTCTATTCTGATTTCAAGACTTCTTATAACCCATCCCATAAATCTTTGAATTAATTAAAATCAATACTTTTTCTCTACCCAACCCATTATCTTCCCACTCATCCTCATTACATTAAATAAACATATCACACTACCCCATTATATTTTGTCCCTCATGCCTAACATAAAATAATACAAGATTCCCCCCACTAAATTTTGTCTTGTCCCCCTTTATATTAAATAACTATATCACAACCCACCCCAATTCATTTTGTCCCCCATGCTTCATATAAACAATTACAAAATGTACAATTCCTAAACTACCCCTCCGACCCTATTGCAAATTACTATTTTACCCCCGAAAGTACTATAAATTACCAAACTACCCCATCAGCTATAACAATCAATTAATCAAACTTAACCAAAATATAGACAATATGATCAATTTCTAACAATGTTTAAACAACAAATCACATGAACATGATTTCTTCAACATTTCAACAACAAATCACATGAACACAAATTGAACAACAAAGAACAACTAAAATTTGATTGAACAATATTTTAGCAACAAACAATCCTATTTTCGGATTCAACAACAACAAACAAGTATATTTAGATTTCTAAATTCAATCATATTGAACTTAAAATCAATTCTAACAACATTACAACCAACAATTCCTATATTAAACTTTATGAGACAAATTCAAGAAATAATCACAAATGGTAAACAAGAAATCAAGCTATACAAATTTCGGATTCAAGAACAATCAAACAAAGTATGAACATGAATTAAATCTATATTAAACAACAAGCATAACGGATTCAAACGATTAAATCAATATATTTCCTTCAACACAACTAAATTCTTTTTTTTAGACAAATAACAAGATTTGTTGTTAGAAACAATTATGAACTTAAACTTGAACTTAACAATATTAACAATTTCTAAAAATACATAAACACATGAAACAAATTGAAGAAATAATCAATTAAATTTCAATTTGAATCTAACAAACATCAAACTAACAAATATTTATTCTAACAACAATACAAACATGAAATAAACATGAAAAATAACTTAATTAATTTACCATTTGAATCTGAAAATTAAAATCAACAAAACACATGAACAAACTAGAAAATTATTTCAACGATGAACAACGAACAAAACAAGAATCAAATATTTAACGATTTTAACTTCGAGAAATATAAAAACGAAATATGGAAAAAATAAAACTCAAAAATAACTAACCGGAGATGAATCAACGAAGAACTTCGATTGTAAACAAATTTGTCCAAGCCTCGACCAAAGCTCGAACGAAGGACGACGAAGACGAAGAAGAAGTAAAAGCAGTCTGCAGCTACTGCCGCGACGAGCAGCAGCAGCAGTCCGTCCAACACCTGCTACGATGAGCAGCAGCAGCACGACGTAGGAAGTAGCGGCGACAGCCGCGGCGACGAAGAGAAGACGCAGTCGCGACAGCAGACGAGGAAGACGAAGCAAAATAGTGAACGTGCGGGGAGCTGGACGCGGCAACATCAACCCAGCTGAAACCAGTTCGAGCTGGAAGGGACAGTAATGACGAAGAAGCAACGGCGATAGGCGTGTTTGGACGTGAGGTTGCTGAACGCAGCTGCGCGAGCAGCAGCAGTTCGGTCGCGTTCGGAGGTCGTTTGGTTGAAACAGAAGCAGCAGCGACATGGATGACGACGAAAACACGAAGAAGAAGTAGCAGCTGAACGCAGTAGGGGAAGCCATGGATGAGCTCAAACTCGACGATGACGAAGCTTGATGGAGGAGGGCAGTTATGGAGTTGTTGGTGCGTGTGTGCGTGAGTTTGACGGGGTGAGGGGGTGTTCGTGGGGTAGGGTGGTCGACGTTGCAGGCTGGGGTTTGTGGGGGGGGGGGCAGCCATGGATGACCTTTGGAGAATCTTGGAGAAGAAGAAGCAAAAGGGGGGGTGGCGGATTAGTTAGGAATTTTTAGGGTTTTTTCTCCTTTTTTTCTTTTGTTTTGTGTTGTTTGTAAGATAATAGGGGTGTTGGGTTATGGACTGGGTCGACCCAGTTCGAAATGGACTGGGTCGTAGGGAAGATTGGGCCATTTTTTGGGCCTGTGGCTTGAAATCGAAGAAGAGGCCCAATTCCGACTTTCTTTATATTTTCGCTCTCTTTTCTTCTTTTATTTCTCTAAAACTAATTTATAAAAATACTTAAAACTATTATTAAGAATTAAATTAAGTTATAAAAGTGCAAATTAACTCCCAATAACAATTAACGCACAATTAAGTAATAATTAAGCATAAAATTGTATATTTGGACATTAAATGCTAAAAATGCAAACAATGCCTATTTTTGTAATTTTTAATTTTTGTAAAACAAATTTAATTACTAACAATTGTAGAATTAAATCCTACATGCAAAATGCGACATATTTTTGTATTTTTTATTAATTTAGCAAATAAACACGCACAGACAAATACAAATAATTATTCAAAATATCACAAAATATCACAAAATTGCACACCAAAGAAAAATCATTTTATTTTTGAATTTTTTGGGAGTAATTCTCATATAGGGCAAAAATCACGTGCTTACAGCTGCCCCTCTTTGCCCGAAGACACGAAGGGTTTTCGTGCAAAGATAAAGCGAGCGATTTTTGCCCATCCGAGTACTCCGTGTGAAGCATTTTTTTGAAAAAGATTTGACCGAACCTTTGCTTCAAAGGTTTCCTACATATCCTGGGCTAAACAGGAATCAGGTCAATGTAGTTCGGGAAGTTTTGGTAGCTGGGACTACCGTGGGACTGCAATGTTACTGTTGTTGCATGCTATTACCACTGCTTACCGATCTCCTTGTTACACCATGCTTAAAAGAAAACAAGAAGCTAGGCTAGAGTACAATTTGTTTTTGTTGCCTTGCTTCCTTGTCTGCTTGCATTTCTTCCGGTGTTTTTCTTCTTTTGACATATGTACTTGAGTTTGTACTGTGACCTCTTGTTGCAACCTTCTGTTTCCCGGTGCCGGGGAATTTTGTTGTTTCCTGCTGGGGATTCCTATTGTAACCCTCTGTTTTATTGTCCTCTGACTTGATCTTGAAATGTATGCCTCTGTTCTATGGGCGGGCTCCCAACTTCAATACTTGAAATTAAAGACTGAATGTATTCCTTTGTTATATGGGCGGGCTCCCAACTTCAACACTTGAAAATTAAAGACTGAAATATGCCTCTGTTATCTGGGCGGGCTCCCAACTTCAACACTTGAAATGAAAAGACTGAAATGTATGCCTCTATTATCTGGGCGGGCTCCCAACTTCAATGCTTGAAATGAAAAGACTGAAATGTATTCCTCTGTTATCTGGGTGGGCTCCCAACTTCAACTGCTTGAAATGAAAAGACTGAAATGTATGCCTCTGTTCTATGGGCGGGCTCCCAACTTCAACTCCTGAAATGTAATATCTCTATTCTCCAGGCAGACTTCTGACTTTTAAAATTTAAACTATGTGTCTCTGTTCTTCAGGCGGACTCCTTACACCAAACTTGAAAAGTATGTCTCTGTTCTCCAGGCGGACTCCTGACTTTTAAAATTTAAGCTGTATGTCTCCGTTCTTCAGGCGGACTCCTGACGTCAAACTTGAAAAGTACGTCTCTGTTCTCCAGGCGGACTCCTGATTGCTAAATTTGAAATGAATGTCTCTATTCTCCAGGCGGACTCCTGATTTTTGAAATTTAAACTGTATGTCTCCGTTCTTCAGGCGGACTCCTGACGTCAAACTTGAAAAGTATGTCTCTGTTCTCCAGGCGGACTCCTGATTGCTAAATTTGAAATTGAATGTCTCTATTCTCCAGGCGGACTCCTAACTTTTAAAATTTAAACTGTATGTCTCCGTTCTTCAGGTGGACTCCTGACGTCAAACTTGAAAAGTATGTCTCTGTTCTCCAGGCGGACTCCTGATTGCTAAATTTGAAATTGAATGTCTCTATTCTCCAGGCGGACTCCTGACTTTTAAAATTTAAACTGTATGTCTCCGTTCTTCAGGTGGACTCCTGACGTCAAACTTGAAAAATACGTCTCTGTTCTCCAGGCGGACTCCTGATAACTTGCATTTTATCCTGATTAGTGCTTGTTTTTCCCTCCTGGAGAATTCCTCTTCAACAACTAACTTTTCTCCCCCTGCTCAATCAAAGAAAATTTTGTCAGTTTAAAACGGTGGTTAGTTGATGGCATTCTTGCTGAAAAATCCTTCCACTGCCTTGCTTTGTGTTGACTAATTTCCACGCACTGACCCTGAACCGCTTGACTTTCTGACCAACTTTTAAATTTCCCAACCTCTGGCGACCTAAATGTTTTACACCCCTGCTGTTATTTCACTTTTCTGACCTTTTTGTTTGAGCTTTCGCCTTTCCCACGACATTCCCCAATCATTTCACCGATGAAACTTCCGTTAATTCCCTGTATTCCACTTTACATCAAGTTGTTTTTGACATGCTCTGACCACGTTGTGCTTTACAATTCTAGAAGCTGGTAGTGAACTTTGAAGTCCTTTCTGCTTGCATTGAACAAAACTGGCACTAAAACATCTTAGCTAGATAAAACCCTCAAAAGAAAATGAAATGCCATGATTCTTGAGTTAAGGATAAGAAGAATCCAAAACCAGATGACTGTTTGAAAGGAGAAGGAAAAGAAACTTATCTGAGCGAGACAAACTAGTACCAATGGTCATGACATGCATTTTGGATTAATCAGCCCAATCTGTCCAACCAAACAAACTCTCAATTGTCGTACCTCATTGCCCAGAACTTCCATCACTTGTTTGATTTATCCAGACCTTAACCTTGTTTCCCTGCGGTACCGCGAAACGGTTTCTATCAACAGACCTTTTCAGTTTTCCATTTCTTATCTCACCCTCGCCTTGAGGTGCCCGTAAAGGTTTTTACCAACAAGACTCTCATTTATTTTTCTCTCAACTCCCGTCGCCTTACGGTGCCCGTGAGCGTTTTCACCCATAAGACTCTCTCATTTATTTTTGTTCTTCTTGCTCGAACCAGAGCGTTGCCCCTGTCGTGGGTTATTCCTACCTGTTCATCTTGGCCTTTCTAAAAACTGATCAAAGGTCTTTCTTTGGACCGTAATGTAGGCTTTTGGATTAGCTAGAAAGAAAGGTATAAAAGGCTCAAAACAATTCAAATGGGTTCAAATTACAACTTTCGGAATCCAACTTTCATAACAATCACCACTTCTGCCCTAGTTTCTTGCTTGGGGATTTTTGGATTTCTATTTGGTATGACTGAACCTCGGAGTAAAGCTGCCTACGTACCCTTTCGGGATCAAGTCAAACGTAGTTCACTTCATAGAGACTACGTTGTTATGTTTCTCTTCTTTCCCCTTTTTTTCACTTTTCTTTCCTTTCTTTTTCTTCTTTTTTTTTTTTTTTTCTTTTCTTCTTCTTTTTTTTTCTTTTCTTTCCTTCTTTTCTTTATGTTCGGCACTTGTGTTCTCTGATAGTGCCGCTGATTCCGAAAGAGGTGTATTAAAAATAAGTAAGGCTTGAAGGGGATAACAAGGGATAGGAGTGTTTGAATAGCAGAACAAAATGTCTTCATCATTTCAATCTTTAAGATATGCCAAATACGAACAGATACATTCAGAAAATAAAGAAATCATACATAATATCTCTTGACCGCATCGGAATTGATGGTCATTTCTACACATTTGCCTTCCACATCTGTCAAATACAATGCTCCATTAGACAACACTCTGGTTACTACAAATGGTCCCTGCCAGTTTGGGGCAAATTTTCCTTTTGCCTCAGCCCAATGAGGCAAGATCCGCCTCAGTACTAATTGCCCGACTTCAAATTTCCTTGGACGTACTTTTTTGTTGTATGCTCTTGCCATTCTTCGTTGGTACAGTTGGCCATGACACACTGATGCCAATCTTTTCTCATCGATCAAACTCAACTGCTCAAGACGGCTTTTCACCCATTCATCATCATCGATCTCAGCCTCTGCAATGATTCGCAGAGATGGGATTTCCACTTCTGCGGGTATTACTGCCTCGGTACCGTATACCAATGAGTAAGGAGTCGCCCCTACCGAGGTACGCACGGTGGTGCGATATCCTAACAATGCAAAAGGCAATTTCTCGTGCCATTGTCTAGATCCTTCAACCATCTTCCGGAGTATTTTCTTTATGTTCTTATTGGCCGCTTCAACCGCACCATTTGCCTTGGGACGGTACGGAGTAGAGTGCCTGTGAGCAATCTTAAACTGCTCACATGTCTCCTTCATCAAATGACTATTAAGATTAGCCCCATTATCTGTGATGATTACCTTTGGGATCCCAAACCGACATATGATATTTGCATGCACGAAGTCAACTACAGCCTTCTTGGTCACAGACTTGAATGTCTTCGCTTCCACCCATTTGGTAAAATAATCTATAGCTACCAAGATAAATCTGTGCCCATTTGATGCTGCTGGATCAATTGGCCCAATAACATCCATGCCCCATGCAACAAAAGGCCATGGCGCGGACATCGTATGTAATTCTGATGGTGGAGCATGAATCAAATCTCCATGTATTTGGCATTGATGACACTTACGCACAAAACTGATACAATCTCGCTCCATCGTGAGCCAATAATAACCTGCTCGGAGAATCTTCTTTGCTAGAACATACCCACTCATATGCGGTCCGCAAACTCCGGAATGCACCTCAGTCATGATAGTTGTGGCCTGCCGTGCATCTATACATCTCAACAAACCGAGCTCTGGCGTTCTTTTGTACAGTACTCCTCCACTAAGGAAAAACCCACTTGCCAACCGTCGAATTGTTCTTTTCTGATCACCGGTGGCCTGCGTTGGATACACTCCCGCTTTGATGTACTCTTTGATATCATGGAACCATGGCTCTCCATCGATTTCCTCTTCTATCACATTGCAGTAAGCATGCTGATCACGGACTTGAATCTGCAATGGATCAACATAGGCCTTATCTGGATGGTGCAACATTGACGCCAAAGTAGCCAAAGCGTCAGCAACCTCATTATGAATCCTTGGAATGTGTCTGAATTCTATGGCCTGAAAACGCTGGCAAAGCTCATGCAGACACTGCCGATACGGTATAAGCTTCAAGTCCCGTGTTTCCCATTCCCCTTGAATCTGGTGTACCAGTAAGTCCGAGTCACCCATGACCAAGACTTCCCGTACACCCATATCCACAGCTAATCTCAATCCCAATATACACGCCTCATATTCTGCCATGTTGTTTGTACAGTAGAAACGAAGCCGAGCTGTAACGGGGTAATGTTGACTTGTTTCCGAAATAAGTACTGCTCCTATTCCCACACCCTTCATATTTGCAGCCCCATCAAAGAAAAGTTTCCATCCTGACTTCTCAGCTTGTTCTAATTCTTCAATGTGCATTATCTCTTCATCAGGGAAATAAGTTTTCAAAGGCTCATAATCTTCATCAACGGGGTTCTCAGCCAAGTGATCGGCTAATGCCTGTGCTTTCATGGCAGTCCGTGTCACATAGACAATGTCGAACTCTGTAAGTAAGATCTGCCACTTTGCAAGCCTTCCTGTGGGCATGGGTTTCTGGAAAATATACTTCAACGGGTCCAAGCGAGATATAAGGTAAGTGGTGTAAGATGACAAGTAATGTTTCAATTTCTGTGCCACCCAAGTTAGGGCACAACATGTCCTTTCCAGATGAGTATACTTGACCTCGTAAGATGTGAACTTCTTACTGAGATAGTAGATAGCCTGCTCCTTTCTGCCCGTAACATCATGCTGCCCCAGTACACAGCCGAATGAACTGTCCACAACTGTCAGATATAGAATCAAAGGCCTCTCTGGTTCTGGTGGGACCAACATGGGTGGGTTTGACAAATACCCCTTTATCTTATCAAAAGCCTCCTGGCATTCATCAGTCTATTTGCACGCGGCATCTTTCTTTAACAATTTGAAAATTGGTTCACACGTTGCCGTGAGCTGAGCAATGAACCTGCTGATATAGTTCAGTCTTCCCAACAAACTCATCACCTCGGTTTTGTTTCTTGGAGGTGGCAACTCCTGAATAGCTTTGATCTTTGACGGGTCTAATTCAATACCCCTCCGGCTAACTATAAATCCCAACAACTTCCCAGATGGCACCCCGAAAGCACATTTTGCAGGATTGAGCTTAAGATTGTACCTGAGAAGCCTTTGAAAGAATTTTCTCAAATCTCTGACATGGTTCAGATTGCTGTCTAGACTTCACGATCACATCATCCACGTATACCTCGATTTCTTTATGTATCATATCATGGAAGATAGTTGTCATGGCCCTCATATAAGTTGCCCCAGCATTTTTCAAACCAAACGGCATGACCCGATAACAATACGTTCCCCACGGCGTGATGAATGCCGTCTTTTCTGCATCTTCCTTATCCATTAGAATCTGATGATAACCCGCATAACAATCCACAAAAGAGCCAATATCATGTTTGGCACAATTGTCGATCAGTATATGGATGTTGGGCAGTGGGAAATTATCTTTTGGGCTTGCCTTGTTAAGGTCTCGATAATCGACGCACACCCTGGTCTTGCCATCTTTCTTTGGCACAGGCACGACATTGGCTAACCAAGTGGGGTACCGTGTAACCTGAATGACCCTTGCCTCAAACTGCTTGGTGATCTCTTCTTTGATCTTCACACTTATGTCTGTTTTGAACTTTCTCAACTTCTGCTTGACAGGGAGGAGTGCTGGATCAGTGGGCAATTTATGAACCACCAAATCGGTGCTTAGACCCGGCATATCATCATATGACCATGCAAAAACGTCTTTGTACTCATGCAATACTTTAATTATCTCCTCCTTGAGTTGTGGCTCCAAATGAACACTTATTTTAGTTTCCCGTACATTGTCTTGGTCCCCTAGATTAACTGCTTCTGTGTCATTTAGGTTAGGTTTGGGTTTTTCTTCAAAGTGACTTAATTCTTTACTAATTTCCTCATAAGCTTCATCATTATTACAATCCATCCCATCATCACACTCGATCTCTTGTATTATTACTTCTGAACTAGATTGGCTTTTAAAACTGGGCCGAAGATTCCTCATGCATGTCATGTCATTGATATCAGCATAAAAAGAACTATACAAAGAAAAGAAAAGAAAATGGAAAGAGAATTAGGGACGAAGAAAATTGCATTTCATTAAACGTAAAGACAACAAGGTTTTAACTCATCCAAACGGACGGAACATAACAACTGGATTACAAACCCTGGAATAATCCAGGTGACAAAAAGGAAAACAAAACCCACTACCACGACTCCCTCCGAACTGGAAGAGGAGTAGCTTCCCAATTGTTGATGTTAGCACGTGGTCCGATGTACTGTATGTCTGCTCTGCTTGACCCTTCCCCGGCCTCAACCATGTTTACTTCAGCAAATACTTTCTCAAACACCTTATCCAAATTCCCATCCGCCTCAATTAACGAACCTGGCATCTTTGCCAATGACTGTTTCTTAATACTTGGTCTGACGAAGGACCTGGACAATCGAGGAATTGGTTTAGGGAGCACCCAAGCTTTCTTCTTCAATTTACGGGCCTTTCTGACATCTGCCGCTGTTGGTTTGAACCCTAACCCAAAGGTGTCCCGATTTTTGGGCAAAGACACAGGTTGAGTAATACCCTGCAGTTCAACCCCCAAACCCTTCCCGGGCACGAACCCGTTATTCAACATTTCTGACACTACCATGACGGTCGCAGCTGACACCCTAGGACATGGCATGCTTTTACCCTCAGGCACCCTGCTCACCGGAACCGTGTCGAGGATCTGATACACCCATGGCCCCTTATCATCTTCGGTCTCTATAAAGGGTACAATGGCATCATTCATGGCGCATGTGGGATCTTCCCCATGTAACACAATTTCTTGTCTGTCCCACTCGAATTTGATCATTTGGTGCAGTGTGGAGGGCACGGCTTTTGCCGCATGAATCCACGGTCGACCCAACAAAAGATTATAGGATACTGCAGCATCCAACACCTGAAATTCCATCGTGAACTCGACTGGGCCAATAGTCAATTCGAGTACAATATCCCCTACTGTGTTTGTTCCCCCTCCATCGAACCCTCGAACACAAATGCTATTTTTGCGGATTCTATCCTCATCAATCTTTAACTTGTTCAATGTGGATAACGTGCAAATATTAGCGCTCGACCCGTTATCGATTAGTGCCCGAGTAACCATTGAACCTTCACATTTGACCGTCAAATAGAGAGCCTTGTTGTGTTCTGTGCCTTCCATAGGCAATTCATCATCAGAAAATGCTATCCTGTTCACTTCAAAGATCTTGTTGGCAATTGTCTCTAAATGGTTTACTGAAATTTTGTCAGGCACATGAGCCTCATTCAATATCTTCATTAAAGCTCGGCAATGCTCATCAGAGTGAATTAATAATGACAACAACGAGATTTGGGCCGGTGTTTTTCTCAGTTGCTCAACAATGGAATAATCTTGTCCTTTCATCTTTTTCAGAAACTCTTCTGCCTCTTCTTCCGTTACAGTCTTTTTAACTGGCACTGGATTGTCTTTTGCGCCCTTAGCTTTTCTCAACTCTTCAGGGGCGAAACAACGTCCTGACCGGGTCAGTCCCTGTGCTTCACAACTTTCTTCCTCAATTTCCTTTCCTTTGTATGTCACCACTACTTTGTCATATTTCCAGGGTACGGCTTTGCTATCAACCATGGGTAACTGGACTACCGGTTTTATGACAACCGGTTCTACATAGGCTCCCTTCACAACCACCACGGGCGTGGATACTGACCTTGGTACCACTATCTTGACTGGCTCCTGCTTTTTCTCGGCCGCAAACGGTCCCTTTCCCATTACTAGCACTGGCTTGTCTTTTATTGCTTTCAACTGAACCACTGGCCTTGCACTCACTGTCTTTTCTTTGGTTTCCGTAGAACGAATCACCATAACCACCTGCGAAGGTTTCTTAGGCTCTGCCCCCTTATGTATCAGTTCGATCATGTTGGCCTCATAATGCGCTGGTAACGGATTTTGATTGATGTTCGGGGCCTCTGGAGCCTGTACCTCAATACGACGATTATCAATGAGCTCTTGGATTGCGTTTTTCAACTTCCAACATTTTTCAGTATCGTGCCCCGGCATCCCTGAGCAATACTCGCAGCTAACAGAGTGGTCCAGGTTTCTGGGAAGAGGATTTGGTGCTTTGGATTCAACTGGGGTCAGCATCCCCAACTGTTTCAATCTGTGGAAAAGAGAAGTGTAAGATTCTCCCAGCGGAGTAAATGTTTTTTTGTTTGGGGCCTTCTCATTTCTAAAAGCTTGGTTTGGGCGGAAGCTGGTTCCTGGTCTGTTAGCCCTAGGAGGTGGATAGGTGTTTTGTGGGTGTGGCTGTGAATTTTGGGGACTTAGTGTACGCCATTGCGAGTGCACTGGGGGTTGAGTGTAGGTTTGGGCGTGGTGAATAGAAAAGTGTGGTTCTGGTGGTGGATAATAGTGTTGTGGTGGACCATATGTGGCATATTGATAGTTTGGGTGATGGGGTCTGGGTTGGTTGTAGTAGAGTGGACGGTTATTGTGCCTGGACCAAACATTAGCTTCAACTGCAGCAACTTCTTCTTTCTTCTTCTTTCCCAGCACACCACCAGTACCGCTTTGGATGGCCTGGGTGGTTGCTTTCAAAGCCGAGTAGCTCAAGATCTTGTTAGATTTCAATCCTTCTTCAATCATGGCTCCCATCTTTACCACTTCATTAAACGACTTCCCGACAGATGTCACTAGATGACCAAAATAGGTAGGTTCCAATGTTTGCAAGAAGTAATCTACCATCTCACTCTCCCGCATGGGAGGATCAACCCTTGCAGCTTGTTCCCTCCAGCGGAAACCAAACTCTCTAAAACTTTCCCCAGGCTTCTTTTCTAGTTTCAACAATGACAGACGATCAGGGACTATCTCGAGGTTATATTGGAAATGGCCAATGAATGCCTGGGCCAAATCATCCCATGTATACCATCGGCCGGGGTCTTGCCTCGTGTACCATTCTAGTGCTGACCCGCTCAGGCTTTGCCCGAAATATGCTATCAACAACTCATCTTTTCCCCCGACCCCTCTCATTTTGCTACAGAAACCACGCAGATGGGCTACTGGGTCACCGTGCCCCTCATATAAGTCAAACTTCGGCATTTTAAACCCCGCAGGCAACTGTACATCAGGAAAAGGGCACAAATCTTTGTATGCGACACTAACTTGGTTTCCTAAACCATGCATGTTCCTGAAGGATTGCTCCAGGCTTTTGACTTTACGAATCACCTCCTCTTGTTCTGCATTCTTAACCGGTTTCTCAACTTCTCCCGGGATTTCAAAATGGGGAGAGGAGGTATATGGCTCAGGCGCTTTGAAAGTGGGTTCGGGAGGGTAATATTGGGTGTCGTGGGCTTGGAATAGCGGCTCACTGGATGATCTATGTAGTGGAGCTGGGGGAGGTGCCACAAAGACGGGAACCATGGGTGGTGGAGGGTTTTGTTTGGAGGGTGGAGCTGGGGGAGCGTATGACGTGGTACCATAACCCTGGGCCTGATAAGGGAAACTGAAGATGCGTGGGGAGTGATAGGCTCCTGAGCTTGAGCCAAGGGTGGGATGTAAGATGGGTTGGCAGGATATAGTAGTGCTGGGTGTCCCTGCGACCATGCCTGATGCATTTCAGCCATTTGTGCTTTTAATTTCCTCATCTCTTCTTTCATAGCACCCATATTTGTTACCTCAACCTCATTCGAAGGGTCTACGATGCTGATTTCCGAATCATGCCCTGTCATTTTTACTTGATCTTTCGACCGGGTGTTGTATGGATGAGTTGCCAGAATTGCCAATCAATTAACCGCCTGCCTGGTATCACACATTTAGACAACCACTTTGTTAGCGATTAGGTCTTAACAGATTTAACAACCACACGTTGGCATGAATGCACTTATACAGTTATTCCTTTCTATTATGCGTTTGCCCGATTGCATGCGTCATCCCGGCATTTCATTCCTTGTTTCATTTTTCTTCTCCTCGCCTTATCCCTCTCTTGTGCTTTTTCTTTTCTCTCTCTTGTTTTTCCGCTCTTTTCTTCCTTTCTATTTTTCTTGGTTTTCCTTATATTTTCCTTTTCATTCTTTTTGTTTTCTTTTCGGTTATGGTCGAATCTTATAGAGATTGCCTACGTATCATGACCCCGCACGAATCAAACCAAGCATAGTTCATGAAGATAAATGTAAAAATAAGGGTGGAAATAAAATGCTCAACTTTCATTAATAAACAGACTCTTACAAACTCGACATCTTTTGTTTTGGAAAGAAACTAACAAACGCAATCTGAAAGCAAACAAAAACTCTAAGCTTGCAAACATACTCAATCCAGAAAGATAACGGACGTACAAAAGACTGACTCGAAATGGTAGACACTCACATACACGAACTATGCATATTCTAGTGCTTTAAACTTAGGTATCCGCAGGGCGTCGTTCGGCCTCGCCGCGGGTCTAGGATCCAAATCCCTTTCAAGCTGCTCTAACTCATTCATGGTTCGCTTCACATAGATCATCACTGCTGAGATAAAAGTAGTACGGGTCATGTCTTCACAAACCCGACATCTCCTGACAATAGCATGAGCAATGGCTCTAATCCTGTCTTTTGTTTGCTTCTTTTCTATGAGCAAGCGTCTTATCTGATCGCTGCACGTCTTTAAAGCTCGGGAGTCTTGCAAGTGCTGGTCTTGCAGCTGTTGCACTTCTGCCTCCATTTGGGCTAACAAGTTGTAACAATGTCCGCTCTCAGTTTCGAAGTCTCTAGCCTGCCTAACCGCTCTACCTTCAAGGGCAACTACTTTTCTCTTTAAATTGGCAACAATTTTCTCATGGTCCCTCTTCAACTGATTCAAGTATTGGCGACGCTCTTCGGTTCTTGTCGCCCATTGTGCTTTGAGTTCTGCCATGACATTTTCAGCTTTTCCTAGCTCATCCCGCCATTCTCTGACTTCGCTTTCCAATCTTTTTACCAATTGTTCATCGGATCGGCTCCTCGGTTGCTTATCGATGGTTATCTTCAACTGTCGGACTTGGGCTTTAAGAGCGTCATTTTCTCTGGCTAAGTCTATTCTTTTCACCTTGATCCTCGGCAACCTGTACACTGTTCTCGAATTTCAGACTCTCGACTTGTTGCTTTAATTTACCAATCTCAACTCGATAGCTTTCTTCCTTTGCTAACCAATCCCACTGCTCTTGGGACGACTTGGCGAAATCTTCGAGATGAGGTCTTTTAGCCGGTCTTCCATATGCCACGTCACCTCTGAACCATTCGTGATACCCTGGAGCAATTTCCCCTCTGACCCTATCAGACACACAAGTGTTTGCCATCAGATATTGACACTCACTCCAAATTTGACGAACCTCTTCCTCGGGGAATCGACCGTCAGGACTAATTTCGACCACTTGGGTACTTAAATCTTCATCTCTCGGTATTACTTGATATCTACCGAGTTGCCTCAGAACCCGATACGGTGCATAAGGTTGTATGCTTTTGAGTCCCATTAACAAAAAATGCGGTCGGGCTGCTGGCATATATATGACTTCCTCGACAGACAACCATCCAAGCACCCACTGTATCTGGCTAGCCTCGAGGTTCCGAAATAATAATGCCCAAGCTGTGACTCCTTCAGGTAGACCAACCCCTTTGATTCTCGTACAAAATTCCCCTATACAAGTTTTCTCAGCCGAGCCATAACTCAATAACTGAGAGCGCGGGCACAAATGCTCAATCATCCACATTTGTAACAATAAGTTACATCCCTCAAAAAATTTGCCCCCAGCTTTGCACGCAGTGAGAGCTCTGAAGATATCAGCCACAATCATAGGTGCTAAAGTGCTTTTCCCCATGGTTTGCAAAGTACTGACGACGCCTGCTATTTTCAAATCAATATTACCATCTTTCCTTGGGAATATTACGAGACCCAAAAAAGCTACCATAAATGCCACTCGCCTGTGTTTCTCCCATTTTTGTCGGCTATTTCTGCTGCAAAGCTTAAAGTCTGGATTATTGAACCCGCCCACATGTCCATATCTATCATACACGAAGCGGAAACTGCAGAAACCCTTTGCAAAATCTGGGTGATGAACTGTCCGGGGTACTTTCAAGGAATCCAGGAATCGATGTATGGTAATGGCTCTAGGAGCAATCAAGTATTTGAATCTCAATGGAGCTTGGTCACTTCCAATGTACCCCGCTATTTCTTCTATTGTTGGGGTGAGTTCAAAGTCTGAAAAATGAAACACATTATGTGCCGAATCCCAATGGGCGACCAATGCCCTGATGATATCCCCCCGAGGCTGAATGTCTAATAAATCCGGAAGGTCTTTCAAATATTTTCTCACTTCGTCTTGCCCTTCTTTGCCCAAATCATTCCACCACAATTGCAGCTCAAAAGGGATTTTGGTCATTATTGAAAAAGGCTCATTTATTGTTGTGCTCATCCTGCACATTTATTAAAGCGTTTAAGCAAAAGAAAACTTTTATTTAACTCCAAAAACTACTATCTATATTATCGACTCAAAATTAACCCTATATTTTAAATGAAGAACTCAATTCTTAATTCTAATATTTTTAGATAAAAGACCCGATATTGCGACACGGCCTTCCTGCGCCTCAGGGGCAAAAATTTTAAGGCTGTGAGGGTCAAAAATCAAAATACGACCAAAGGTGGTTGTTTATGCAAAGTCAGCCCTCCGGTGCCCCGTTTGGGAATATTTGGCTATTTATGACATAACAACATCACCTGACTTATTTATGACTCTTTTTTTATTGTTTTTCAAATTAGGAAACTCAATATTGCAAACACGGCCTTTCAACGTCTCGGGGACGAAGATTTTTAAGGCTGTGTGGGTCAACTGGACCAAATCTTAAATATGACCCAAATGTGGTTGTTTATGCAAAGTCAGCCTTCCGGCATCCCCTTCGGGAACATTCGGCTATGTCTTCATAAAACAGCGTCACCCGACTTCTTAGAAATTTGACATATATATTGTGCTATTATTATTTTTTTTTTAAAAAGGGAAGTTGGACATCACCCGACTTATTTATGACAAAATTAAAAATCTTGACATGTTTTTTTTTTGTTTTTTTTTTGGCTCTTTTTTTTAGCAAAAGGGGGTTGGACCCGATGAGGGTTGCCTACGTATCTCACATCCGGTGAGAATCAAACCCGCGTAGTTCGGGCAAATTAACCGAACTATTTTAAAACATGACTCTTTTCTATTTTTATTTTTTCATGGCAAGACAATCTATTTTCCTTTTCTATTTTTGAAAAAGACAAAATAACGATTTTTTTTCATTTTCAACAAACAATAAAACAATCTATTTTTTCAAAAAAAATAAAAGACTCTTTTTTTTTTATATTTTTTAGTAAGACAAAATAAAATATTTTCCTCTTTTTTTTTCAGAGTTTCGCAAGTAATTGGTCATTGGTTTTTTTTTTCTAAAATAATCAATTAACTCCCTAACTGATATATTCTTTTTCCTTTTTTTTCTTCAATTTTCCAACCTTCCCGAGATTCAGAAACTGGTCAACATACAAGTTTGAAACAAATATATGTACAGAGCAAGTAGGATGCATCAGAATGGTCTTTTCATTTCAGGTTGCTAGTCCTAGACGGACCCAACCCCTGTGTTGAGTCCCCTAAGTCAAATGCAACGTGATGCAAATAAGCGTTCCTACTAGGGATCCGGCATGAAGTCACGTTATTCTATATTCAAAACCTGGGTCAGTGTACTAGACTGTGTACCCGAGCGGACAACTCGAGTCGAGGAGGGGGCAACTTACCGGGAACCAAAAGGCCATCCGGCTTCGTAACTTGTCCGACCTCTTTCTTATTTCAGGGTATAACACTAACAGAATAGGGAGTCTCAACCCGTAAGCACATCCCCGGAGGTGAAGAGAGAAGGGTTCGGCACAGTTTATATATACAGTCAAATAATATCAAAGCGGTAAAAGCAGCATTTAGCACATTAGGCTCAAACATGTAAAAATCAGATAAAGCCAAATATAACAATTTATCTAAGCTCGAATCTCTAACCCCGAACCAGTGGTTCTGGGTTACCAATAAAATTCCCCAGTAGAGTCGCCAGAGCTGTCACACCTCCTTTTTCCGCCCCCGCGAGGGGTGAAGGGAGTTTTTTCCAATTAAAGGACAATCGAAACGGGATTTATTTATTTATTTCAGAGTCGCCACTTGGGAGATTTAGGGTGTCCCAAGTCACCAATTTTAATCCCGAATCGAGGAAAAGAATGACTCTGTATTACAGTCCGCGAACCAGAAATCCGGATAAGGAATTCTGTTAACCCGGGAGAAGGTATTAGGCATTCCCGAATTCCGTGGTTTTAGCACGGTCGCTCAATTGTCATATTTGGCTCATTTGTCTGATTTTTAAACAATTAAGAACTTATATGCAAATTTAACTTTTAAAACCGCTTTTATCATTATTTATTTTATACAAAATTGCAACGTCGTGAAAACGCATCTCGAACCACGCCACAACCAGTGCACACGTGATTTTTTGACGCATTTTGACTTCGTCAAGATCGTGATTTGGGTTACATAAATGTACACCCGTATTTAAGAAAATAACCTTATTAAATATGCGCCAAAATACTACGCGTTATGATACTATTATGTAGGACTGTGAATTTTACTAAATCGCCCATCTCGGAATCTAGGTATTTTCTTATATTAAAAAAAAGATTGGAGGACTGCAATTTTTTGTATTATTTATATTTATTTATTTGTTAGCGAGATCCTCCCTTATTTTATGAATACCCTTTAATGACTACATCTTTATTATTACTAAGTTTGTCCATAATTATGAAGTCAATCTCTACATACTTAAAAATAACATATTAATTACTAATTCAAAACAAATATTAATGGAAAGTAATATTACTAAAATGATAATTACGAACAACATGGAATTTCCCAAAAAGTAAAAAAAAAAAGTAATTATCCCATAGTTGGATTAAAACATATTGTTAGTATGACTTAAGCTTATTGAATTAATTATTTACAAATACTGAAAATTAAAAAAAAAAACTTGACTACTAAACCATATTTCTAGAAGTTAAACAATTTAAACTTAACTAACTTTGTTTTAATTCACATCATGTCCTAATACTTGATTCGCAAATTAATTCATGTTTTAACTGAAATTAACTACATGATTCCGATTAACTTAATGTTGACAAAAAAACCTTATGAATAATGAATTAATCAATTTTTGCCAAACTGATTCAATAACGTCATTTTTACGTTATTTCTTTTATTTTGATTATTAAACAGTTTTAATTAGTAATCCGTCTTGAATATATTTCCTAATAATCCGGTTAAGGCGTTATTTAATATATCGCTATAACATGTCTAATTATGCCAAATGACAGTGATTGACAGAATAATAATACATGAATAATCTAAATACAATACAAAAAAAATTAAAACTAAATTAAAAATTTAACATTCCGTTCTTCATTTCAGCTTACAAAATGCCAAAATTACAGTTGTGTACCTGGTATTGCCAATATAAGAAGAAGAAAGTCAGCCACGCAGTAATAACAAAACAGCAGCAACAAAAGTCCAATAGCAGTAACAACCCAGGAACAGAGTTTGAAAACCGGTGGAGTATTAAACTCAAAACAAAAGCTTCAAGCTTTGATGAAAAACAATTAATTCTGATTTCAAACAATGAAAGAAAGCAAAAGATTTTTTTTTTTTGGTTTTTTTTTTTGAAAGTTTAAATATTTTTTCGGAATTTTCTCTCTCTTAAATGTTCAGCCCTTTTTTCTCTCTCTTATTTTCTTTCTGTTCAGATTCGTTCTTTCTCTTCTGTATTCTCTCGTATCTTGTCTATTCTGATTTCAAGACTTCTTATAACCCATCCCATAAATCTTTGAATTAATTAAAATCAATACTTTTTCTCTACCCAACCCATTATCTTCCCACTCATCCTCATTACATTAAATAAACATATCACACTACCCCATTATATTTTGTCCCTCATGCCTAACATAAAATAATACAAGATTCCCCCCACTAAATTTTGTCTTGTCCCCCTTTATATTAAATAACTATATCACAACCCACCCCAATTCATTTTGTCCCCCATGCTTCATATAAACAATTACAAAATGTACAATTCCTAAACTACCCCTCCGACCCTATTGCAAATTACTATTTTACCCCCGAAAGTACTATAAATTACCAAACTACCCCATCAGCTATAACAATCAATTAATCAAACTTAACCAAAATATAGACAATATGATCAATTTCTAACAATGTTTAAACAACAAATCACATGAACATGATTTCTTCAACATTTCAACAACAAATCACATGAACACAAATTGAACAACAAAGAACAACTAAAATTTGATTGAACAATATTTTAGCAACAAACAATCCTATTTTCGGATTCAACAACAACAAACAAGTATATTTAGATTTCTAAATTCAATCATATTGAACTTAAAATCAATTCTAACAACATTACAACCAACAATTCCTATATTAAACTTTATGAGACAAATTCAAGAAATAATCACAAATGGTAAACAAGAAATCAAGCTATACAAATTTCGGATTCAAGAACAATCAAACAAAGTATGAACATGAATTAAATCTATATTAAACAACAAGCATGACGGATTCAAACGATTAAATCAATATATTTCCTTCAACACAACTAAATTTTTTTTAGACAAATAACAAGATTTGTTGTTAGAAACAATTATGAACTTAAACTTGAACTTAACAATATTAACAATTTCTAAAAATACATAAACACATGAAACAAATTGAAGAAATAATCAATTAAATTTCAATTTGAATCTAACAAACATCAAACTAACAAATATTTATTCTAACAACAATACAAACATGAAATAAACATGAAAAATAACTTAATTAATTTACCATTTGAATCTGAAAATTAAAATCAACAAAACACATGAACAAACTAGAAAATTATTTCAACGATGAACAACGAACAAAACAAGAATCAAATATTTAACGATTTTAACTTCGAGAAATATAAAAACGAAATATGGACAAAATAAAACTCAAAAACAACTAACCGGAGATGAATCAACGAAGAACTTCGATTGTAAACAAATCTGTCCAAGCCTCGACCAAAGCTCGAACGAAGGACGACGAAGACGAAGAAGAAGTAGAAGCAGTCCGCAGCTACTGCCGCGACGAGCAGCAGCAGCAGTCCGTCCAACACCTGCTGCGACGAGCAGCAGCAGCACGACGTAGGAAGTAGCGGCGACAGCCGCGGCGACGAAGAGAAGATGCAATCGCGACAGCAGACGAGGAAGACGAAGCAAAACAGTGAACGTGTGGGGAGCTGGACGCGGCAACATCAACCCAGCTGAAACCAGTTCGAGCTGGAAGGGACAGTAATGACGAAGAAGCAACGGCGATAGGCGTGTTTGGACATGAGGTTGCTGAACGCAGTTGTGCGAGCAACAGCAGTTCGATCGCGTTCGGAGGTCGTTTGGTTGAAACAGAAGCAGCAACGACATGGATGACGACGAAAACACGAAGAATAAGTAGCAGCTGAACGCAGCAAGAAGGAGAAGCAGCTGAACGCAATAGGGGAAGCCATGGATGAGCTCAAACTCGACGATGACGAAGCTTGATGGAGGAGGGCAGCTATGGAGTTGTTGGTGCGTATGTGCGTGAGTGTTACGGGGTGAGGGGGTGTTCGTGGGGGAGGGTGGTCGACGTTGCAGGCTGGGGTTTGTGGGGGGGGGGGGGGGGCAGCCATGGATGACCTTTGGAGAAACTTGGAGAAGAAGAAGCAAAAGTGGGGGGTGGCGGATGGGTTAGCATTTTTTTAGGGTTTTCTTCATTTTTTCTTTTTGTTTTGTGTTGTTTGTAAGATAATAGGGTGTTGGGTTATGGACTGGGTCGACCCAGTTCGAAATGGACTGGGTCGTAGGGAAGATTGGGCCATTTTTTGGGCCTGTGGCTTGAAATCGAAGAAGAGGCCCAATTCCGACTTTCTTTATATTTTCGCTCTCTTTTCTTCTTTTATTTCTTCTAAAACTAATTTATAAAAATACTTAAACTATTATTAAGAATTAAATTAAGTTATAAAAGCGCAAATTAACTCCCAATAACAATTAACGCACAATTAAGTAATAATTAAGCATAAAATTGTATATTTGGACATTAAATGCTAAAAATGCAAATGATGCCTATTTTTGTAATTTTTAATTTTTGTAAAACAAATTTAATTACTAAAAATTGTAGAATTAAATCCTACATGCAAAATGCGACATATTTTTGTATTTTTTATTAATTTAGCAAATAAACACGCACAGACGATGACGAATAATTATTCAAAATATCACAAAATATCACAGAAATTCCACACCAAGGAAAATTATTTTATTTTTGAATTTTTGGGAGTAATTATCATATTGGGAAAAAATCACGTGCTTACAGTGATGCCGTGCATTTGTTGATTCCTGATTCCTTGTTGACATCCGAGTTATGTTGTTTCTTTCATTACTTATTGTTATTTGATTTACTTCGAGGTTATAGATTCCCTTACCCTATTTGCCTTGTGATTATGTTTTGGGTGAGGAAGAGAGTAAAGCACGAAGGGTGATATCGTGTATTGTTTTGGTGAGAATGAGAGTAAAAGCACGAAGGGTGTTGCTGTGCAAATTGTTGACTTTTGGTTCTTGTTTATATTCTGGCTTTGCTGTTTCTTTCTGTTATTGAGGATTTCTATTTGAAACTGTTACCTCCCCACAGTATGTTTCCCCCTCCAACATTGACTGGTTATTTCTGTATCTCTTTTTCGATGTATATATATATATATATATATATGTATATGAACCGCATAGGTCTATTTAGATTCTGGTCCTAGCCTTGTCACTACTTCGCCGAGGTTAGGCTGGACACTTACTAGTATATGGGATCGGTTGTGCTGATACTACACTCTGTGCTCTTTTGCACAGATCCAGGTCTTGGATAGCAACAGTAGCGTGGGAGTCAGCCTTCAGTCCAGTGAGACACTGAGGTAGCCTTGTAGGCGTCCGCAGGCCCGGCGTCTCCCCTATCTTTTATTCCAGTCTGTTATCTCCTGTATTTTGGAGACAAACAGCTTATATTTTCCTTTCAAATGGTTGTATTTAGTACTCTTAGAAGTTCGTGAGTAATGTGACACTTGTTCTTGGGTAAAGGCATATGTTGATTCTCGCATTATTATTTCGTGTTCTTTAATCTAAGTCTTCCACATAATTATTTAAATTCTGTTGCTTTCATGTTGTCACTGATAATTGTCAAAAGAAGAAATTGTTAATGAAGTAAGCAGTTAAGGATTGGCTTGCCTAGCTCACATTAGTAGGCGCCATCACGATTCCCGAGGGTGGGAAATCTGGGTCGTGACAAGTTGGTATCAGAGCTCTAGGTTACATAGGTCTCACAACTCACGAACAAACTTAGTAGAGTCTGAGGGATCGGTACGGAGACGTCTGTATTTATCCCCCGGAGGCTAAAGTGTTAGGAAAATCTCACATTTGTTCTTTCTTGTCGTGCGGATTTGTTCCTCAAATGCTAATTGAACTTCTACTCTGTTCTTTGCAGATGGCGAGAACACACACTTCCTCATCTACTGCTCAGCAGGCCGAGCCCCCTGCAGCAGCTCCCACTAGGGGCAGAGGGCGAGGCCGAGGCCGTGCTAGAGGGCGAGGCCAAGGCCATGCTAGAGGCCGAAGTAGGGGCAGAGCTCAGCCCCGAGCAGCAGCACCAGTGGCGGAGCCTCAGGTTGATTTTGAGGAGGAGATTTCGGCCCCAGCAGTTCCAGTGGGCCCAGCTCAGGTCCCAGAGGGGTTCATTGCCACCCTAGTTCTTCAGGACGCTCTGGTCCGATTGGTGGGCCTCATGGAGAGTGTCACCCGAGCGGGTTTGCTTCCATTAGCACTAGCCACTTCTCAGGCTAGAGGAGGGGCTCAGACTCCTGCTACGCGCACTCTAGAGAAGGTAGCTCCCAAGGTTCAGGTTCTAGAGGTTCAACCAGTTGTGGCAGTTCAGCCGGGTGTAGTGGCTTAGACCGGCAATGGAGCGGCTATTTCTGCCGATGCATTGTGGAGGTTGTATAGGTTCACCAAGCTCTTCACTTCTACATTCAGCGGTGCATCTACTGAGGATCCCCAGGATTACCTGGATAGTTGTCACGAGGTTCTTCAGAACATAGGGATCGTTGAGACCAATGGAGTTGATTTTGCTACCTTTCGTCTGTCTGGATCCGCCAAGACTTAGTGGTGGGATTATTGCTTAGCTATACCAGTCGGTTCGCCATCTTTGACTTGGGAGCAGTTCACAACATTGTTTTTGGAGAAGTTTCTCCCCGTGACTCAGAGAGAGGCTTTTCGGAGGCAGTTTGAGCGTCTCCAGCAGGGTTCCATGACGGTTACCTAGTATGATACCAGGTTTATTGATCTAGCTCGCCATGCTCTTCTCATACTTCCCACCGAGAGAGAGAGAGGGTGAAGAGGTTTATTGATGGTCTTAATCATCCGATTCGTCTTCAGATGGCCAAGGAGGTCGGGAGTGAGATCACATTTCAGGAGGCGGCCAATGTGGCCCACAGGGTTGAGATGGTTCTATCATAGGGAGGTGGTCATGGGTCGGATAAGAGGCCCCGACATTTAGGTAGATTCAGTGGCACCTCATCTGGAGGTAGAGATTCATATGGTAGAGGCCATCCTCCTAGGCCCTTTCACTCAGCACTCCAGGTCTCACATGGTACTTCAGGTGGTCGTGGTTCTCAGACGCATTATTCTGAGCAGCAGCCTTATAGTGCACCACCAGATCCCATCAGTGCACCACCACTTCAGATTTCGAGGTGGTCATTCAGGTCGATAGGGCCAACAGTTTCAGCAGCCGAGGGCTTGTTACACTTGTGGTGATCTAGGTCATATTGCCAGGTTTTTCCCTCGAGCATCGGGTAGCTCTCAGCATCAAGGTTCTTGTGCGATGGTACAGGCACCAGGTGTTCCACAGCCCGCCCAGCTAGTTAAGGGTGGGGGTAGAGGTGCTAGAGGTAGAGGTGGAGCTCAGGCCGCCAGAGGTGGAGGCCAGCCAGCAGCAGGCCGTCCCAGAGAGGTAGTTCAGGGTGGTGGGGCCCAGCCCCGATGCTATGGCCTTCCAGCTAGGCCCGAGGCTGAGGCTTCAGATGTAGTTATTATAGGTACTATTCTGGCTTGTGATAGAGATGCTTCAGTGTTATTTGATCCAGGGTCTACGTATTCGTATGTATCCTCTTATTTTGCACCGTACCTGATCATGCCTAGTGATTCGTTGAGTGTCCATGTTTATGTATCTACACCAGTGGGTGAATCTATCATGGTCGATCGAGTCCATCGCTCTTGTATTGTGGTGATTGGCAGTCTTGATACCCATGTTGATTTATTGCTTTTAGACATGGTCGATTTCGAAGTTATTTTGGGGATGGACTGGTTATCACCTTACCATGCCATTTTGGACTGTCATGCCAAGACTGTGACCTTAGCTTTACTGGGTATGCCTCGTTTAGAGTGGAGAGAAACTCCTGGTCATTCTACCCGCAGTGTCATTTCGTACGTGAAGGCTCGGTGTATGGTCGAGAAGGGGTGTTTAGCTTATGTTCGCGATTCTAGTACGGAGGTCCCTTCTATTGATTCTGTGCCCATTGTTCGGGAGTTTCCTGAGGTTTTTCCTTCATACCTGCTGGGTATGCCACCCGATAGGGATATCGACTATTGCATTGATTTGGCTTCGGGCACCCAACCCATTTCTATCCCGTCATACCGTATGGCCCCGCCTGAGTTGAAAGAATCGAAGGAGCAGTTACAGGACTTGCTTGAGAAGGGTTTCATTAGACCCAGTGTTTCGCCTTGGGGTGCGTTGGTGTTGTTTGTTAAGAAAAAAGGATGGTTTGATGAGGATATGCATTGATTACCGGCAGTTGAACAAGGTTACGATCAAGAATAAGTATCCACTTCTGAGGATTGATGATTTGTTCGAACAGCTTCAGGGTTTCAAGGTATTTTCAAAGATTAACTTGAGATCTGGCTACCATCAATTGAGGATTAGGGCATCCAATGTCCCTAAGACAACATTCCGCACTCGGTACAGGCATTATGAGTTCTTGGTCATGTCATTCGGGTTGACAAATGCCCCAGCAGCTTTTATGGATTTGATGAATCGAGTATCCAGGCCTTATTTGGATTCGTTCGTGATCGTCTTCATTGATGATATTTTGATATATTCCCATAGCCGGGAGGAGCACGAGCAGCAGCTCAAAGTGGTTCTTCAGACTCTGAAGGATAGTCAATTATATGCTAAGTTTTCGAAATGTGAGTTCTGGTTGAGTTCGGTTGCGTTTCTGGGTCATATTGTATCCATAGAGGGTATTCAAGTTGATCCAAAGAAGATTGAGGCGGTCAAGAACTGGCCTAGACCAGCATCAGCTATAGAGATTCGGAGTTTCTTGGGATTGGCAGGCTACTATCGTCAGTTCGTGGAGGGGTTTTCATCCATTGTAGCCCCGATGACCAGGATGACTCAGAAGGGTGCCTAGTTCAGATTGTTAGACGAGTGTGAGGCGAGCTTTCAGAGGCTTAAGACAACTCTGACTATGGCACCGGTGTTAGTCTTGCCCACAAGTTCAGGGCCTTACACCGTTTATTGTGATGCATCTCGCATTTGGCTTGGTGCAGTGTTGATGCTGGAGGGCAAGGTCATTGCCTATGCTTCGAGGCAGTTGAAGATTCATGAGAAGAACTATCCAGTGCATGATTTAGAGTTGGTGGCCATTGTTCACGCATTGAAGATTTGGAGGCATTATCTGTATGGCGTGGCATGTGAGGTATTTACTGATCACAGGAGTTTTCAGTATTTGTTCAAACAAAAGGAATTGAATTTGAGACAGAGGAGGTGGTTGGAGTTGTTGAAGGATTATGATATCACTATCTTATATCACCCGGGAGAGGCCAACGTGGTGGCCGATGCTTTGAGTAGAAAGTCAACCAGTATGGGCAGTCTTGCTTATATTCCAGTCGGCGAGAGGCCACTTGCTTTGGATGTTCAGGCTTTGGCCAATTGATTTGTGAGGTTGGATATTTCTGAGCCTAGTCGAGTATTAGCTTGCACGGTCGCTTGTTCTTCGTTATTGGAGCGTATCCGTGATCGGCAGTTTGATGATCCCCATTTGTGTGTTCTTAGAGACACGATGCAGCGTGGAGGTGACAAGCAGGTTACCTTAAATGATGATGGAATTTTGATATTTCAAGGACGAGTTTGTGTGCCCAATGTTGATGGGATTCGAGAGTTGATCTTAGTGGAGGCCTATAGTTCCCGTTATTTGATTCATCTGGGTGCCGCGAAGATGTATCAGGATTTCCGGCAGCATTATTGGTGTCGTAGAATAAAGAAGTATATTGTGGCATATATGGCACGGTGTTTAAATTGTCAACAGGTTAAGTATGAGCATTAGAGACCTGGTGGTTTATTTCAGAGGATTGAGCTTCCCGAGTGGAAATGGGAGTGGATCATTATGGATTTTGTTGTTGGGCTTCCGCTGACTCGGAGGAAGTTCAACGTAGTTTGGGTCATTGTTGATAGGCTGACCAAGTTAGTGCATTTCATTCTTGTGGCAGTCTCTTATTCGTCCGAGAGGTTAGCTGAGATCTATATCCGGGAGATTGTTCGCCTTCATGGTGTGCCGGTATCTATCATTTCGGACCGAGGTACGCAGTTCACCTCGCGCTTCTAGAGAGCAGTTCAGTGAGAGTTAGGCACCCAGGTTGAGTTGAGTACAGCATTTCATCCTCAGACGGATGGACAGTCTGAGCGGACTATTCAAATATTGGAGGATATGCTCCGAGCTTGTGTTATTGACTTCGGAGGTTCGTGGGATCAGTTTTTTCCTTTAGCAGAATTTGTTCAGGATAGGCTTCGTACAGCTCAGTCCAGGCAATAGAGCTATGCAGATCGCAAGGTTCGAGATGTGGCTTTTATTGTTAGTAAGCGGGTATTACTCTGAGTGTCGCCTATGAAAGGCGTGATGAGATTTGGGAAGAAGGGCAAGCTTAGCCCTAGGTTTATTGGTCCATTTGAGATTCTTGACCGAGTGGGAGAGGTGGCTTATAGACTTGCATTACCGCCTAGCTTATCAGTCGTGCATCCAGTTTTTCATGTGTCTATGCTGCAGAAATATCACGGCGATCCATCCCACGTGTTAGATTTCAGTACTATCCAATTGGACAAGGACTTGTCCTATGAGGAGGAGCCGATATCTATTCTAGACCGGCAGATTCGTCAGTTGAGATCCAAGAATTTCCCTTCTGTTCGTGTTCAGTGGAAAGGTCAGCCCCATGAGGCTTTGACATGGGAGTCCGAGTCCGACATGCGGAGCCATTATCCTCATCTATTTTCCGACTCAGGTACTTCCTTCTTTTGTCCGTTCGAGGATGAACGATTGTTTTTGATGTGGAGAATTGTCACGACCCAAATTCCGATCGTGATGGCGCCCAACATACTACTAGGCAAGCCCGACTATTAGTCACACTTAACCCAATTTGTCAAAAATAGCGGATGGAAATATCAATTAATTCACGATCAAAGTACTGAAGAGTTTAACAAAATACACGACATAATCTCTCTCGGACCCGGTGTCACGAATATGAGCCTCTAGAATACAAAATATCACCCTAATACATAGTGTATCCAAAGTCTGATAATGCAGAAATAAAAAGGATAGGATAGGAGGGAAGAAATCAATGCTGCGAACGCTGTGCAGCTACATTGATACTCCTCAACTGTTGGAATCCGTTGATCAACTGGATCTACTATGCCTGAGACTGCCCTGGATCTGCACACAAGGTGCAGGGAGTAAAGTGAGTACTCCGACCCAGTGAGTAGTAAAAGTAACTACAGTCCGAAGATAAAAAAATCCGGTAAATACACAAAGTAAGCTAAAATCTTAATATACAGCAACATATGGAACTGAACAGCTAAACAACAGTATAAAGGCAAATACATGAATGCAATGCAATGCATATGATGGTACATTCTAGTACCCACTGCGGCGTGCAGCCCGAGCCATCCATATTTATTTATCATCGACGGCGCTCACTGGGGGTGTGTACAGACTCCGGAGGGGCTCCTACATCCCAAGCGCAATATCTTGGTCAGTCATTTTTACCTAACCGGTCAGCCATTGTTACCTGACCAATTTATATCATACAGTGCCATTGTTACCACTGTTCCAAGTATATATTACAGTGTCATTGTTACCACTGTTCCAAGTATATATTACAGTGTCATTGTTACCATTGTTTCAAGTATAACATATGGTGTCATTGTTGCCACTGTTTCAAGTAACTTTATAATCCGTCTAGAAAATAATATAGTAAGCCCCTTGGGCATTTACAAAGTAGAAGTTCACAGCCCGAAATACATTTAAAATGTCATTTAAGTTTTCAACACTTAGAATTATGGCTGAGTTTGCAAGGCAGCATTTAAAACCTTGGACTGAAATTAAATGATATGCAAATCATGCTAAGCAGTAATGTAAATCCTCGAAGGATTTTTCAAGTCGGCACAAGACCCCAAACATGGCATCAAGCCCAGTAATATCAATAAAGTGTGTGTATCAATCCCCAGTATAGTATAAACATCACACGAGATGGACCAAGTCACAATCCCCAATAGTATCCGACCCCGCACTCACCATGGAGTGCGTGTCACGCCTCAATATAGTGTTACGCTGTGAAAGTCCGGGGTTTCAAACTCTCAGAACAACATTTACATCTATTACTCACCTCTAACCGGCCGTAGACTAGTCCGCAATGCCCTTTCCTCTTGAATTGACCTCTTCGTGCGTCGAATCTAGTCAAAACCACAACGAATACGTTACAATAGGCTAAGGGAATATAACCCAATCGAAAAGACTCGAAAAATGTCAAAAATCACGAAATTAGCAAAACTCGAGCCCCGGGTCCACGTCTCGAAATTCAGAAATTTTTATATCAATACGACCCTTATCTCTCCACGAGTCTATACATACCAAATTCACAAAAATCGGAGTTCATTTGACCCCTCAAATCACCATTTAATTCTCTTAAGTTTCAAGCCTTAAACCACCATTTTTGTCCATAAATTACTTGAGTTTTCAGCTCTAATCCATGTATTTAACTTGGAAATAAGTAGAAACAACTCAACTTTGATGCTTGATGAAATCCCCCTTGAAATTCTCTCCAAAATAATCCAAGCCAAATGAAAGAAATAAGCCAAATCCGTGTTTAAAAGAATCTGCCCGTGCTTCATCGAATTGTACCTTGCACTTGTGCTATACAAGTTGTACATCCTATTAAAAATTTTCCTTATCGAACACCTTTTGTTTAAACACCCATAACGTCTTGTATAAATATCCAAATGACAAACGGTTTGAAGATTTAGAAACTAGACTCGAAGATATTTAATTTGATAGGTTGTACACCATATAACTCTTTATATATCCTAAGATATAAGCTTCTAAAGTAGGCTCCCCGAAATCAGAAAATTCTGGAGAACGAGCTCCACCAGTCATATTCAATCGACCGTAACATTCTCTACAGATGTTCAAATTACGATTTCTTTATCTTTCTGGAAACTAGACATGAAGGGCTACAACTTTTGTTTTTTAACTATCTCAAAATTCCTTATATATATAAAGATATAGGCCTCCGAAGTATGCTACACGATTGCATTTTTGTTGTGCAGAGACAGCTTCTGCAACAGCTTTTCTTCTTTTTTCGTTTTGGTCCGAATTTCATTCCGTTAACCTTACGAAATCCACCTGAGGCCCTCGGGACCTTAACCAATTATATCAACATGTCCCACAATGTCATTCAAACTTTTTCCAACCTTCGGAACACCCAAAATAACATCAAAACATCAAATCATCATCGGATTCAAGCCTATGAACTTTGAAACTTCTAACTTTCACATCCGATGCGGAAAACGTCAAAACTAGTCCGAATGACCTCAAATTTTGCAGACAAGTCCAAAATGACATAACGAAGCTACAACAACTCTCGGAATTCCATTCCGACCCTCGGATCAAAATCTCACCTATCAACCGGAATTCGCCAAAATACTAACTTTGCCAATTCAAGCTTAATTCTACACCGGTCATCACAAAAATATTCCGGACACACTTCTAAGTCCCAAATCACCTAACGAAGCTATCCGAACCATAAAATTTGCATTTCGAGCTCTCTAACATATAAGTCAATATTCGGTTGACTTTTCCAACTTAAGCTTCCTTAAAAGAGACTAAGTGTCTCAAACATTACCAAAATCATTCCGGAATGACTTCAAATTTTGTACACAAGTCACATTCGACATTACGGACTTGCCCCAACTTTTGGATTCGCATTCCGACTCTGATATCAAAATTTCCACTTCCGGTCGAATTTTTCTCAAAACCTTCAAATTTCTATACTTAGCCAAATGACTTCAAAATGACCTCCTGACATCCGAATTCACTTCCGATCACGCTACCAATCCTTAAATCATCCCCCGAAACTAACTGAATCATCAGAAATCAATTTTGAGACCTCTAACTCACAAGTCAACTTCCGGTTGACTTTTCCAAACTAATTCTTCATTAAAGAGACTATTTGTCCCAATTTCTACCAAACTTGATCCAAATTGACTCAAATGCACCAAGTACACATATTGAAGCATGAATAAGCATATAACGGGGAATACGGGATGGAATTACAGGAGACGACGGGTCGGGTCGTCACAAGAATGTGATGATCCAAATGGGTCATCACATGTTGCTAATTGAATCTCCTGTCTCCAAGGCCTTGAAAACCTCATTTAGGGTTGCCTTGATTTGCGTGCACAGTCTGGGCGCATAGCCGAAAAGCTTATACATGAAATTCTGTGAAAAATTCTAAGTTCTAATATTAAAATGAATAAATTTGACCTCGGTCAATATTTTGGGTAAACGGACCCGGACCCGTGATTTGACCGTCTCAGAGAGTCCGCAGGAAAATTTGGGACTTGGGAATATGCCCGGAATCGGATTCCGAGGTCACTTGCCCGAGAAATGAATTTTGAGTGAAATTGTTTTTATTGAAATGATTAAGGAAATTGGAAATGAAAACTGATTAGAAGACTATGGTATCGGGCCCGTATTTTGGTTTCGGCGCCGGGTACAAGTTTTATATATGTTTTGAATCACTCCTGTAAAGTTTGGTTAAAAACGGACGTCGTTTGGCGTGATCCGGACCCTAATTGGGAAATTGATGTTTAAAAGGAAATCTGAGAAAAATTCATTGATCTTGAGTCTTGATTCGATGTTCATGATGTTATATTGATGATTTGACAACATGAATATGTTCGTAGAGTGTTTTTGAGGTAGTGTGTATACTTGGGTTAGAGCTTCGAGGGCTCGGCTGCGTTCCGAATGGGTTCCGGGATGTTGTAGGCTTAAAAGATTCGATGTTGCAGGTTCAGGAAAATATTGCAGGCCTCTAAACCCTTTAGCGCGGCCCGCAAGGAATCGCGTGCGGCCGCGGTCGCCTTTGCACGGTCTATGGTGGGTGCTATGCGGTCGTGGTCAGCTTTGCGCGATTCACGCGGGGCAAAGATCTGCAGGCCTTCAGGAGGGGGCAGCGCGGTCGTGGTCGGCTTAGCGCGGTCCACGGTAGGGGCTTCAGAAAGGGTATAAATACACGTTAATTTCAGTTATTTTTACACTTTTCAAAACCCCAAAACATAAGAGGTGATTTTCTAAACCATTTTTCTTCTCCAAAACGATTGGTAAGTGATTTCTAACTCATTTTCTTCACTCATTAACATCTTTTATCATGATTTCAACTTAAAATCAAAGATTTTCATGGGGGAAAATGGGTGTTTTGGGTAGAACCTAGTTTTTTTTCTAAAATTGGGGATTTGGACCTCAATTTGGGGTCCGATTTCAAAACAAATAAAACATTTGGATTCATGGGGGAATGGGTAAATGAGTTTTGGTTCGAACCTCGGGTTTTGACCACGTAGGCCCGAGGGTGATTTTGACATTTTGAGTAAAACTTTGGGAAAACTCATTTTCATGGGGTTGATTCATTTAGCACTTATTGATGTAATTGGGTAACTTGTGACTAGATTCGAGCGGATTGGTGGTGGAATCAAGGGGTAAAGCTATAGTTGAGGCTTGAGTGGTGTTCAAAGCTTCGAGGTAAGTGTTTGGTCTAACCTTAGCTTGAGGGATTAGGAGTTGAGTCTTATTTGCTACGTGCTAATTATTGAGTACGACGTACAGGCATGGTGACGAGTATCTATACGTTGGTGTCTAGCATGACCGTGAGTCTTTATATTGCGGATATTCTGATTTTGTTGTATCTTCCATGCCTTAATGATGATTTTCTATATATTGTAACAAGCATGTGAAAGAAATTTTTTACCCCTGCACTTCGAGGAGTGTTGGCTCGAGTTATAATACGAATTGTGAAAGTATACGAGATGATTGAACCCCTATGTAGCGTTGGCTCAGGTGATAAAGTGAGATAAGAAGTGAAAGTGAAAGAAAGAGAAAAAAATATTAAATTGCTCCCTTGCCGGGATGTTTGTTGCTTTGTTGATTATCTCCCTTGTCGGGATGATAAGAATATTTATATTGTTCCCTTGCCGGGATTTAGCTGCTTAATTGTATTACCTTGCCGGGATTCCTACCATTATATGTCTACTCCCTTGCCCCTCTGTTTGTGATTGTTGTTTAGGTGAGGAAGAGTGCTAAACATGAAGGGTGATGCCGTGCATTGTTTGCTATTGTGAGGAAGGAGTGTAAAGCACGAAGGGTGATGTTGTGCCACATGATGTACCATTTCGTGCCGATTTTATTGATTATATGGTGAGGAAAGAGAGTAAAAGCACGAAGGGTGATGTCGTGCATATTTTTATTACATGATTGTTTTGGTGAGGACGAGAGTAAAAGCACGAAGGGTGATGTCGTGCATTTGTTGATTCCTGATTCCTTGTTGACATCCGAGTTATGTTGTTTCTTTCATTACTTGTTGTTATTTGATTTACTTCGAGGTTATAGATACCCTTACCCTATTTTCCTTGTGATTGTTGTTTGGGTGAGAAAGAGCGTAAAGCACGAAGGGTGATGCCGTGTATTTTTTGGTGAGAATGAGAGTAAAAGCACGAAGGGTGATGCCGTGCAAATTGTTGACTTTTGATTCTTGTTGATATTCTGGCTTTGTTGTTTCTTTCTGTTATTGAGGATTTCTATTTGAAACTATTACCTCCCCATATCATGTTTCCCCTTCCCACATTGACTGGTTATTTCTGTATCTCTTTTCCGATGTATATATATATGTATATGAACTGCATAGGTCTATTTGGAGTCTGGTCCTAGCCTTGTCACTACTTCGCCGAGGTTAGGCTGGACACTTACCAACACATGGGGTCGGTTGTGCTGATACTACACTTTGTGTTCTTTTGCACAGATCCAGGTCTTGGACAGCAGCAGTAGCGTGGGAGTCAGCCTTTAGTCCAGTGAGACACCGAGATAGCCTTGTAGGCGTCCGCAGGCCCGGCGTCTCCCCTACCTTTTATTCCAGTCTGTTATCTCCTATATTTTGAGACAAACAACTTATATTTTCCTTTCAAACGGTTGTATTTAGTACTCTTAGAAGTTCGTGAGTAATATGACACCAGTTCTTGGGTAAAGGCATATATTGATTCTCGCATTATTGTTTCGTGTTCTTTAATTTAAGTCTTCCGCATAAGTATTTAAATTCTGTTGCTTTCATGTTGTCACTGATAATTGTCAAAAGAAGAAATTGTTAATGAAGTAAACAGTTAAGGATTGGCTTGCCTAGCTCACATTAGTAGGCGCCATCACGATTCCCGAGGGTAGAAAATCCGGGTCGTGACAATATGTAAATCCTAGATGTGAAAATATATGGAATTCCTTTATGAATCTATGAAAGGTATAAAAAAGAAAGAAAAACACAAAGAAAAGAATAGGCTAGGCATAAATCGATATGCTAAAATTGAAATCAAAAATAAATAAGAAGAGGAGCCAATTAGATACAAATAATGAATCGTAATAGAAATAGAAAATAAAGTTCAGGTTCGAATTCCATAGAATAGATAATATGGATGGGATTGTCTATAATGATAGACAAATGAAAGACTTTCTCAAGATTCTGATTCATCCACTTGAGATTTTAAAATTAAAATAGGTTGGGTGGGCTTGCAAATTCACTCAGTCTCAGTGAATAAGTAAACAATTGAATCGGTTCAATTGCATGGTGCCAACGAAATCGAGTGCTAATTCCCATTTTATTGAATTAACCGATCGACGTGCTAGCGGACATTTATTTTGAATTCGATAATTTTTGCAAAAACATTTCGACATATTTATTTATTTTATTATTATGAGAATCAATCCTACTACTTCTGGTTCTGGGGTTTCCACGCTTGAAAAAAAAAACCCGGGGCGTGTCGTCCAAATCATCGGTCCGGTACTAGATGTAGCCTTTCCCCCGGGCAAGATGCCGAATATTTATAACGCTCTGGTAGTTCAAGGTCGAGATAGTGTTGGTCAACCAATTAATGTGGCTTGTGAGGTACAGCAATTATTAGGAAATAATCGAGTTAGGGCTGTAGCTATGAGTGCTACAGAGGGTCTAACGAGAGGAATGGAAGTGATTGACACAGGAGCTCCTATAAGTGTTCCGGTCGGGGGAGCGACTCTGGGACGAATTTTTAACGTGCTCGGAGAACCTGTTGATAATTTAGGGCCTGTAGATACTAGTACAACGTCTCCTATTCATAGATCTGCGCCCGCCTTTATACAGTTGGATACAAAATTATCTATTTTTGAAACAGGAATTAAAGTAGTAGATCTTTTAGCCCCTTATCGCCGTGGAGGAAAAATCGGACTATTCGGGGGAGCTGGAGTGGGTAAAACAGTACTTATTATGGAATTGATTAACAATATTGCTAAAGCTCACGGGGGCGTATCCGTATTTGGCGGAGTGGGTGAACGTACTCGGGAAGGAAATGATCTTTACATGGAAATGAAAGAATCTGGAGTAATTAATGAAGAAAATATTGCAGAATCAAAAGTAGCCCTAGTTTATGGTCAGATGAATGAACCGCCGGGAGCTCGTATGAGAGTTGGTTTGACTGCCCTAACTATGGCGGAATATTTCCGAGATGTTAATGAGCAAGACGTACTTCTTTTTATTGACAATATCTTCCGTTTCGTCCAAGCAGGATCCGAAGTATCGGCCTTATTGGGTAGAATGCCTTCCGCTGTGGGTTATCAACCCACCCTGAGTACCGAAATGGGTTCTTTACAAGAAAGAATTACTTCTACCAAAGAAGGGTCCATAACCTCTATTCAAGCAGTTTATGTACCCGCAGACGATTTGACCGACCCTGCTCCTGCTACGACATTTGCACATTTAGATGCTACTACCGTACTATCAAGAGGATTGGCTGCCAAAGGTATTTATCCAGCAGTAGATCCTTTAGATTCAACGTCAACCATGCTTCAACCTCGGATCGTTGGTGAGGAACATTACGAAACCGCCCAAAGAGTTAAGCAAACTTTACAACGTTACAAAGAACTTCAGGACATTATAGCTATCCTTGGATTGGACGAATTATCCGAAGAGGATCGTTTACTCGTAGCAAGAGCGCGAAAAATTGAGCGTTTCTTATCACAACCCTTTTTCGTAGCAGAAGTATTTACCGGTTCTCCAGGGAAATATGTTGGTCTAGCAGAAACAATTCGAGGATTTCAATTGATCCTTTCCGGAGAATTAGATGGTCTTCCTGAACAGGCCTTTTATTTGGTAGGTAATATCGATGAAGCTACCGCGAAGGCTATGAACTTAGAAATGGAGAGCAATTTGAAGAAATGACCTTAAATCTTAGTGTACTGACCCCTAATCGAATTGTTTGGGATTCAGAAGTGGAAGAAATTGTTTTATCTACTAATAGCGGTCAAATTGGCATATTACCAAATCACGCCCCTATTGCCACAGCTGTAGATATAGGGATTTTGAGAATACGTCTTAACGACCAATGGTTAACGATGGCTCTGATGGGTGGTTTTGCTAGAATAGGCAATAATGAGATCACTGTTTTAGTAAATGATGCGGAGAAGGGTAGTGACATTGATCCACAAGAAGCTCAGCAAACTCTTGAACTAGCGGAAGCTAATGTGAAAAAGGCTGAAGGAAGGAGACAAAAAATTGAGGCAAATCTAGCTCTCCGACGAGCTAGAACACGGGTGGAGGCTATCAATCCGATTTCATAACTAGTTGGTACGTTCGAATAATAAAAAGAAGTTCTCTTTCTAATCCTATTTAGATTCTGTCGGGTGAATACAATCAAATACAATCAAACAGAATCCAATTCTGATGCAAAAATTCAAATTCAAAAATGAAATAGAAAAGATACAAAATCAAAAAATCAATATCACTAAGGGTGGGTCGTAAACCTTATTAGATACCATTGACTCTGGTATCTAATAAGTTTTACCTACTATTGGATTTGAACCAATGACTCCCGCCGTATGAAAGCAGTACTCTAACCACTGAGTTAAGTAGGTCATTTATCATCCCAAAGAGAACCAAATGAAACCCATCCTGTCGATGGATTATAAATATCATATTACTTAATAAGCAATACTAATCTAAGGAATACCGCTCAAAGAGATCAAAGATTGTTGATGTTGGATCATGGAATATTTATCTTGACAAGAATTTATCTACATGATAAAATATGTATCACAAGCACTAAGGGCTATAGCTCAGTTGGTAGAGCAACTCGTTTACACGCGCGCCAATGTTTTTCAAGGGAGTTCATCATACAATCAGAAAAATTGATCTTGTTGAGAAATCGATGTCTTACTCCATAACTTTGAGGGAACCATAGCCTGACAAAGAGTTCGGTCCAATTTGGACGCCCATTTAGGAGGTGCCAAACAGACCCCATCATTGATTTGAGATCTTGATAAGGTGAATACCCAGTCTATTCAATGCTAGGCATAATGAGTATAAGGACCTCAAAAAAATCTCTTTTCGTCATATGAACTTTAAGGTGTATGAAGTTTCATATTTGATTTTTTCAGCAGAACGATAGAGACTTCATTTAACTTAGGTTGATCTAGGCCAGAGACAGACCTACGTCAAGATAATCCCACCTTTGAAACACTTTGGTAATGCTCCCAAATAATGAATCAGAGCACATGGAGCCATTTCCTTATCTTTTTTTCTGTCAAGAAAAAAAATGGCAGACTAACTGATATTTATATCAGTTAATGAAAGAGCCCAATGCAAAAAAAATGCATGTTGGGTCTTTGAAACAGTTCAGATCATTTTAATAATAATAAGTTTGACCTGTTTTACCGAGAAGGTCTACGGTTCGAGTCCGTATAGCCCTATAAAAATGCAAAATCCAAAAAATTCTATAATTTTCATTTCTTCATTATTATTTCTTGCTTGTAACTAAGTGAAATCCAATTATTCCTATAAGTTTACTCACGGCAATCGTTTAAGCAGATGAAAGAAAAAATGCATATCAACGGATCCAATCGATATTGATTTTTTCAATTGCGGATAAAGAAACCAACCTTTCGTCATTAATCTTCGGAGGCGAATTACATATTCATATCCACAATAAAAGAATTAGTGAGACTCCCTTTCTTTTGATATCCCCAATCTTATTGAGTTGTGGAAGTCAAATCATTTCACGGGCCTGGTGAAATGAAAAACTACGAAGAGGAATTCACATGGATTTAGGAAGGGCCTGCTGTATTTGTGTACAAGCTAAAGTTTTTTGAAAAACGAATACCTTTGGTCACTTTCATTGTCAAATAGGCTTTTCCTTCGTATACCTTACTTACCTCGACCTAGCGAAGCACAACACGAAAAAGGCAGTCCTCTTTTTCTGTATTCAACCAAGAAAAACCCCGTCACCTGGATTCGAACCCTAATACTATTATTAAATAATAATAATAAGGAATATACCAACACAAGATCTTCTAAATCTTGAGATGGAAATTCCTATACATTCTCTTCTATTTGATTACTTGTTCTATTCTAAATCACTAAGAAAAAATAAGAAAAAAGACCTCCTGATTCTATTTATAGAAAAAAATAGAAATCTCGGACATAATATCAACAGAACCAGCCCCTCAAGCTCAATATCAAAATAGTGCCAGCCCCTCGGGCTCAATATCAGAATAGTAATAGCCCCTCGGGCTATCTCACAATCACTCATATCAGCCCCTCGGGCATAGCATCAATCACTCAGAACAATGGGTACCCGCGCTCATTGTGGGTGTGTAGACTCAGGAGGGGGCCCTTACGGCCCAAGCGTTATATCAAGCCACCTCGTGGCATCATCACTCAGCATATCGTCACATCACTCAATCCACCACGTGGCATATAAAGTATCTCAGGCCCTTGGCCTCACATCACTCAAGCCACCGCGTGGCATATAAAGTATCTCAGGCACTTGGCCTTATATCACTCGGCATATCCTCACATATGGCCCTCGGCCTCACTCTGTCCGGAAATCATCATAAGCCCCTCGAGCATTTGTAAAACAGTAGTTCTCAGCCCAAAATACCATTTAGAAATATCATTTGAGTTTTCAAATCTGCATAAAAGTGGCTGAGTTTGTAAAACAATAGTTATAAACAGGACTGAGTTTAAATATAAGTCAAAACAGTGAGGAAATAGTGATAAAAATTCCCGAACGATTTAAATAATTGGCACGAAACCCAAGTATGTCAATCAACCTAAATCATGATGATAACAAATAAGTTTCAATCAAATATGCGTAAAATCATCAATCGGGATGGACCAAGTCACAATCCCCGGTAGTAAAAGACCCCGCGCTCATCATCCAGCGCGTGTCTCACCTCAATATAGCATTATGATGTGCAAATCCGGGGTTTCAAACCCTCAGGACATTATTTACAATCATTACTCACCTCGAACCGACTAATCCTATAGCTCGCGATGCCTTTGTCTCTCAAATCGGCCTCCGAATGCCTCGAATCTAGCCACAATAATTCGATTTAGTTAATAAAAATTATAGGAATTAATTCCATATGAAATTCTACATTTTCCATTAAAAATCCGAAATTGCACTCAAAATTTGCCCGTGGGGACCACATCTCGGAATATGACAAAAGTCACAGAATATGAATCTCCATCCAACCACGAGTCCAACCAAATAAATTTTACCAAAATCCGACATCAGATTGGCTTTCAAATCTTAAAAATTCATCTTTATGGAATTTTAGAAAATTCCTTCATTTCTCTTCAAATATCAATATAAAAATGAAGAGTTATTCATGAAATATAATCACAAGGGATTCAAGAACACTTACCCCAAGAATTCCCATGATTTCTCACTCAAAATTGCCCAAAACCCGAGCTTGGCAGTCAAAAAAATGACCAAAAACCGGACTGTTGGACTTAAAACTGTCCATAATTTCGGGGGAACTATTCATACATTTTTTTTGTTCACGTGTACTGTACATGGGTACGTTCATGCATGTGCGGTCACTGTTCATACGTGCGAAAAATGCACAAACTGCCCAGAAAATTGCAGCAGCTTTTCTTTTCACTAAAAAGGCTCTAACTCAATCATACAAACTCGGAATTTGATGATTCTTGTTCCTCTAAGTCACAAATAATAATACAAACATAACCCTTCAGTAGAAACTCAATTCGGAGCTCATTTGCTCAGTTCAATACCCATTTCGCTCGTTAAACAATTAACTCATGTTTCGTGTCAAAAACCCAATCGCGACTTGATGAAATTAGACCAAACTTTCTAGATCAGTCATATAATTCATTATCAAAATTCCGGAAGTCTCGAAATCAAATTTCGGTCTCTAGAACTAAAAATGGACCTATGGATCATTACATGCTTATGCTCAAAACGGCAAAATCTTCCAAAAACTCTTCCAAAACTTATCCGAGACTCATGGGACCCCGACCAAACATGCCAACACACCCCATAACATAATTCAAACTTGTTCCAACCTTCGGAACGTTCAAAACATCATCAAAACATTAAATCACCCTCGGATTCAAGCCTAAGAATTCCAAAACTTCCGAAATCCGAATTCGATCAAAAAGTCGACCAAACGACGTCCAAATGACCTGAAATTTTGCACACACATCACCAATGACATTACGAAGCTACATCAACTCTCGGAATTCCTTTCCGACCCTCGGATCAAAATCTCACCTATCAACCGGAATTCGCCAAAATATTAACTTTGCCAATTCAAGTCAAATCCTTCCACGGACTTCCAAAATGCATTCTGATCGCGCTCCTAAGTCATAAATCACCCAACAAAGCTATCCAAATCATAAAATTTCCGATCCGAGCTCATTTACAAATAAGTCAACTCTTAGTCAACCTTTCAAATTCAAAGCTTTCAACTGAAACTATTCCTTCAAATTCATTCTGATTTTTCCTGAAAACCAAAACCAACGATCTACATCAGTCATAATACGTTACACGGGGCAATCATTCCCGCGAACTGGCGATCAAAGTGCAAAAGTTCAAAACGACCGGTCGGGTCGTTACATCCTCCCCCACTTAAACACATGTTCGTCCTCGAACGTACCCAGAGCTGTTCTAAAATCCCACCAATCGCTGAATAACCTTACCATGCATATAGCCGGGGGTGATCCCACGTCACCCTATCTCATATAGGTCCGATAACACCGTTTAAATAAAATTACACAATCCAATCTAGCCCATAAACCATAGAACCACATTTTCACTTCTGAAACCATCAATAGGATTAAAACCTCACACCTATACTTTGAATAGACCCGAACTAGCTGTAGTAACCCATGCCTGCAACCTCGGGAGCAATCCCATGATATACCATATAACTCTAACGCTCGCAACAATAACTTCTATTCATAGCAGCTGCCTATAACAACCAAATACCGATAGAAAACCTCTTATCAGCTAAAGTCTCATTCCAACACTTTCATATGCTGCCAACGATAAATGAAACACGCAATAAACCATAACCATTTCTCAGATCAACCATTCATGAAGCCATTTCTCCTCTAGCAATTACCATAGCAAATCTTTTTTTTTGAACCGAACCTCGATATTTACCTATCAAACTTGCTGAAATCGAATTCGTTTATTTTCATTAATGATCCCAACGATCTCCTCTGGCCCAACACACTACCCTGGTGACATGTCATACCAATAGAGGCCTGAGCCACATCTAGCATAATATGCGCACCAATAAGCAATGGTCTGGACATACTCAAATCATGAAAATGACTCAAATGAAAGAGTTGTACCTCAAGCTCACCAGTACCACCACAATGCAGGGCTGAGAACCCGTCTCACATCATAGAATAGGACACACGAATCTAACCCGCAAGGTCATATCTCCACATAGCTTCGCTACAATGCGCGATCCTATCCAAACACTGCTCCACATGGGACACCTCAAGTCACTATGCTCGAAATTGACAACCACACACAATTTGACGTCTGGAACCAAAGAAAATCATTACACTAACGGTGAAACAAGTAACATATACCACGTAAACCCGATAGGAAGTAACCGATACACCATTCACCGAGCAACACCCGATTACTCTTCCCGCTCGACTTCCACTATGAACCCCATTAGAACTGCACCATATGTACCCATAACCAATAAATCATAATGTCTCGCAACATAGAAAGGCAACTCATAGATCTCCCCAGATCACTAATAAACTCAATAACGGTCGAATCAACCTATCCCTCAACAATACAATTTGGGGCCAACCAAGCCGACTCGAGCTAGAACACGCATCCACATTGGCCTGCCAACGAACTCCTTACCAAGGAAGCCTAAAGCTGCTCCTTCAACTACCATAACTCCTGCCAGAGCCATACGATACAGTGCCCGGCATCACGTAAATACCGAAATCCACAACCTCGGCCGATGACATGCCCGGCCACAAGAAATGCTTCCAGAAAGTCCCTCAACACCGGAACTAAATCAATGGTAGAAACCTCTGCACTGACATCCATCACGAAGGCCCAATTAAGAAAAGCAATCCTTCCCAACCGTCCGTTGGGTCTATGAAATATAAATCACTCTACTAGAACATAACACAACGCACATCGCCACTCAACCTTTGGCATTTCCAACCTAGCCCATAACGCAATAGTCCAGAATAACCCAACACTGAGACGATCAGTCTAAATCCCCAACATCACATCCAAAATCTAACATACCAAGCAAAGAAAGATCCACTTGGGCCTCCAAATCTCGATAGTCACTAAACAGTGTTGATACACACGATCTACAATCACAACATAGCCTGAATATGAGAACTTCCGTCTCCACGTCCATACGGCACATGAATCACCATATCCTATATTAGTTTCGCCGTCCGAATATATGCCACACCTCTAATACCCAATCATTCCACTATAGATACTCTAAAATTTCCCTATGCCACCAAGCAAACCCGAATATCACCAGTCGATCTAAAAAGAAGGTGTCGCAATACTACCGAAGTACTATCAACTTAATAACATTGCCCTTTACTAAAACATAGAGTCTCGTCAAATCATTTCCAATTAGTAGTACCATTTCCTTAATCATCTGAGGCTACCCACTACCTAAGAGTTTTATGAACTTCCTTTCAGAACTGAACTGTAACTCATCTAGCCAAGAACTTCCATTGATCATATCTAGAAGAAAAATCATTACATATCTTATGCTTCTCACACTCGGAGAAATTGCACCTCTCCAACCACGGTAGAAATCAATAAGAACTCTTCCAATTCCATTTGCACAAATTCAACTGCCAGGACTGAATCCTTCTAACTAGACCAAGCTATGCAAGCCATCAAAACCTAAGAGCATTGTTGCAAAATAGTTGTAGGAACTCATTACCTCAAACACACACAAGGAATTAATCATATCCTTACCATACCGATTTGGTCTACTATCAAGATACCCCAGCTATCTAAATTCCTTCTAGTTCATCTTCAACTTGATATTCCTTCTTGCTGTAGCACCACAATTTCCTCAACCTAGGATTATCACACGAAACCCAAGCATAAAGCTACACCGTATAAGGCTCTTAAGCTGCTGAATACTCTTTAAGTGTTCCCTAAAGCCATTGCCTTCACCTTCCCGATACTGATATATAGAATCCCATAATTAATATAGAAAATACCACAAGTTTTGCCATCTTCAACTGAAAACTCAGTTTCTATCCATAAGTACAACTTAGAAGCCTCCAATTATTGCATGTAGAGTTTTGAACACAATAGGACCATTCTCTAGAGTCATACACACTACTCAAACCGTAGTTAGATTGATTAAACGAACCGAACAACTTGTGCTTCATTAGCACTCCGACACTGCAGAATGTGACCTCATTCCAATATAACCAAGCAACTTCTTGCCCTATGCACCGATCATTCCTTACAAACCACAACTCAAGTCATTCCCCGATTCTCGTACACAAATAAAGCATAACATAGCCTTTATTGAAATTTCCTTTACTCGAGCCATAACCGATTCACAAATGCGCCTCGAACTGGGACCATTAGAGCACATAACCGTGAATCAACTATTCAATAGCGGACTCTTCCACTTGGCTCAAAGCCATAAGTCAAACACGCACCATAACTCATAACACATACGCTTTATTGCTGCCATAATACCATAGTGAGATTAACTCAATCCTTCATAAGCTCGTGGAACACAGACCATCTGGTACTTCATATCTTCTACAAATCTCGTATTTACTCTCATAACAATTAAACCCACTCTCTTAAGCGACCCAAATTAAATTCACATATATATTTCACTTGTAAATGGGATCTTCTAACATACAACATAAATATCACACAACTCCAGTACACTTTGCAGGAGATAACCCACCTGCTTCGCCTTAACTAACATTTATGTATACCTTCCACCATCATAAACTGTACGCATTCACTTAGTCTTCCTGAGTCTGAACTCATACCGCAACATGATTTTTTTTTTACTTTACTCACAACTGGGAAACATGAAAAGATTCTTCACATGCCTATAACTCGGGGCTATACCTCGAATCAAGATGGAATTCAAGCCCTTAATAGTTCTTCTGTCCTCCAGCAGACCCTTCTTGTCATTTCCAAATCCTATGAATACATCTCGCAGTACTAACATACTCATCACATAGTTACTCAATCGTCACTTCCACTAATAGGGACAATACCGAACATATAAGTTCAAAACACTTGCTCACACAATCAGCACCTCGGTGCTCAAGCCATAGGCAAATATTCGGCCTCAAGTCCTTCAGACTAGCCCAACATCAACTTACAGAGATCACACATCGCCCCTCGATCGGGAAATCACAAACCATCAAGGCATATCTGATACTGAGCGCTCATGCGTGCATACGAACGCGTGGAAGGAATTCAAAGAGTTATATTTCAAGCTGAATCAAAGGACGCACGATAAGAATTCAAGAATGTGAAGTTTTCCTAAAGGTTCTGCAGCCTCTTGAGGATAAATACAGACCTCTCCATACCGATCCGCGAGACTCTACTAAACCTGTTCATGACTCGTGAGACCTATGTAACCTAGGCTCTGATACCAACTTGTCACGACCCAAACCCCGCTCCGGTCGTGATGGCGCCTCTCGTGAAGACAAGGACAGCCAACAAACACATATCGCCTTTTCAAAAATAGTTAAACATTAATAAACAGTTTAAATATGATTTAATGATATAATTAATGGAAGCACAACCCGACACAGCCCTAATCGGGGTGCCACAAGTCACGAGCATCTACTAGGGTATAAATACAACTGAAAGCCTGGAGTGTACAAATATAGACTAATGAAATGAGGAGAGAGAAAAACAGTGCTGCGAATGCCGGCAGCTACCTTGCTAAACCCTGATGACTATGCCTCTGATCAGCCAAAACATACCTGAATCTGCACAGAAGGTGCAGGGAGTAATGTGAGTACTCTGACTCAGTGAGTAATAATAATAAATAAAGAGTAAAGGCAAGAAATCACGCAAAAACACAAGGTATTCCATACTGAAGCAGTAAAATCACTTTAAACAGTAAAGCAGTGAGAAATCAAGTGAAAATCACTTTTTTCCAACAAGTAAAGCAAGTAGTTTACAAGTGAGTAACGAAAACGATTGAAATGTAAATAGCCCCTCGGGCATAATATCAATAGAACCAGCCCCTCGGGCTCAATATCAAAATAGTGCCAGCCCCTCGGGCTCAATATCAGTACAGTAACAGCCCCTCAGGCTCACTCTCAGAATAGTATCAGCCCCTCAGGCTACATCACAATCACTCATATCAGCCCCTCGGGCATAGTATCAATCACTCAAAACAATGGGTACCCGCGCTCAAGCCACCACGTGGCATATAAAGTAACTCAGGCCCTGGGCCTCATATCACTCGGCCTCACATCACTCAAGCCACCGCGTGGCATATAAATTATCTCAGGCCCTCGGCCTCATATCACTCGGCATATCCTCACATATGGCCCTCGGCCTCACTCAGTCCGGAAATCATCATAAGCCCCTCAAGCATTTGTAAAACAGTAGTTCTCAGCCCAAAATACCATTTAGAAATATCATTTGAGTTTTCAAATCTGCATAAAAGCGGATGCGTTTGTAAAAAATAATTATAAACAGGAATGAGTTTAAATATAAGTCAAAACAGTGAGGAAATAGAAATAAAAATTCCTGAAAGATTCAAATAATTGACACGGAGCCCAAGTATGGCAATCAGCCCAAATCATGATGATAACAAATAAGTTTCAATCAAATATGCGTAAAATCATCAATCGGGATGGACCAAGTCACAATCCCCGGTAGTAAAAGACCCCGCGCTCATCATCCAGTGTGTGTCTTGCCTCAATATAGCACTACAATGTGCAAATCCGGGGTTTCAAACCCTCAGGACATCATTTACAATCATTACTAACCTCCGAATGCCTCGAATCTAGCCACAATAATTCGATTCAGTTAATAAAAATTATAGGAATTAATTACATATGAAATTCTACATTTTCCATTAAAAATCCGAAATTGCACTCAAAATTCGCCCGTGGGGCCCACATCTCGGAATATGACAAAAGTCAGGGAATATGAACCCTCATCCAACCACGAGTCCAACCAAACAAATTTTACCAAAATCCGACATCGGATTGCTTTCAAATCTTAAAAATTTATCTTTATGGAATTTTAGAAAATTCCTCCATTTCTCTTCAAATATCAATAGTCTAACGCCAAAAATGAAGAGTTATTCATGAAATATAATCACAAGGGATTCAAGAACACTTACTCCAAGAATTCCCGTGATTTCTCGCTCAAAATTGCCCAAAACCCGAACTTGGCAGTCAAAAGAATGATAAAAAACCGGACTGCTGGACTTAAATCTGTCCAGAATTTCGGTGGGACTATTCATACTTTTGTACTGTTCATGTGTACTGTTCACATGTACTGTACATGGGTACATTCACGCAGGTGCGGTCACTGTTCACACGTGCGAAAAATGCAGAAACTGCCCAGAAAATTGCAGCAGCTTTTCTTTTCACTAAAAAGGCTCTAACTCCATCATACGAACTCGGAATTCGATGATTCTTGTTCCTATGAGTCACAAATAATAATACAAACATAGACCTTCAGTCGAAACTCAATTCAGAGCTCATTTGCTCAGTTCAATACTCATTTCGCTCGTTAAACAATTAACTCATGTTTTGTGTCAAAAACCCAATCGCGACTTGATGAAATTAGACCAAACTTTCCAGATCAGTCCTATAATTCATTATCAAAATTTTGGAAGTCTTGAAATCAAATTTCAATCTCTAGAACTAAAAATGAACCTTGGGATCATTACATGCTTATGCTCAAAACGGCAAAATCTTCCAAAAACTCTTCCAAAACATATCTGAGCCTCATGGGACCCCGACCAAATATGCCAACACACCCCATAACATAATTAAATCTTTTTTCAGCAGAACGATAGAGACTTCATTTAACTTAGGTTGATCTAGGCCAGAGACAGACCTACGTCAAGATAATCCCACCTTTGAAACACTTTGGTAATGCTCCCAAATAATGAATCAGAGCACATGGAGCCATTTCCTTATCTTTTTTTCTGTCAAGAAAAAAAATGGCAGACTAACTGATATTTATATCAGTTAATGAAAGAGCCCAATGCAAAAAAAATGCATGTTGG
>NC_091058.1:176083453-176085953 GCF_000393655.2 Nicotiana sylvestris
AAAAAAAGAAATGAAAAAGAACATTTACCATTCAAATGGAAAATGAAAAAAAAAGAATATTAACAATATTTACAATCACTATTTAATAATATTAGTATTAGAATTGTTATTAGAATTGTGATAAATCGAAATTCTATATCGCTATATTAATCCTTATGTTCTAGAATATTCAATATAATATTGAATAGTTAATAACTAAGATTCCAATTCCAATAGTTTAGTCAATTACTATGCATATAAGATTTCTGTTATGTGGGCCCGCTTAGCTCAGAGGTTAGAGCATCGCATTTGTAATGCGATGGTCATCGGTTCGATTCCGATAGCCGGCTTTTCCCTATTCTTTTTTTTTTATTCCATTTTTTAGATGATTGATAATGTTCCTTTGAAATCAAAGAATATTGAAATAGCGCCTTCTTCCTTTTCCAAAAGCTATCAATTTATTATAGGAACTTCCAATTATGTCGGGAAAGGATTATATATATAATAGAAGGGGGTCTGTATATTTATCCAATTCATCCCATTCTTCTTTTCTTTATAGTAATAGTACAAGTACACTATTTCAGTAAACTTCGCTTCATTTAGTTCAGTTTAGTTTTAGTTTAGGTTTATTCTGTAAAATAAAATTCAATAAAAAATAAAATAAATAGAAATAAGAATTAATTCGAAATACTAAATAAGAAATAAGAATAAGGAGTCTTTATGTCGCGTTACCGAGGACCTCGTTTCAAAAAAATACGCCGCCTGGGGGCTTTACCAGGACTAACTAATAAAAAGCCTAGGAACGGAAGTGATCTTAGAAACCAATCGCGTTCCGGGAAAAAATCTCAATATCGTATTCGTCTAGAAGAAAAACAAAAATTGCGTTTTCATTATGGTCTTACAGAACGACAATTACTTAAATACGTTCGTATCGCCAGAAAAGCCAAGGGGTCAACAGGTCAAGTTTTACTACAATTACTTGAAATGCGTTTGGATAACATCCTTTTTCGATTGGGTATGGCTTCAACTATTCCCGCAGCCCGTCAATTAGTTAACCATCGACATATTTTAGTTAATGGTCGTATAGTAGATATACCGAGTTATCGCTGCAAACCCCGAGATATTATTACGGCAAAGGATGAACAAAAATCCAGAGCTCTGATTCAAATTTCTCTCGATTCATCCCCTCATGAGGAATTACCAAACCATTTGACCCTTCACCCATTCCAATATAAAGGATTAGTCAATCAAATAATAGATAGTAAATGGGTCGGTTTGAAAATAAATGAATTGCTAGTCGTAGAATATTATTCTCGTCAGACTTAAACCTCAGACTGAAACCGAGGGTTCGGAAAATTTTCTTCCCTTTAGGCGAAGTAAATTAACCTAAGGTTAAGTAAGATAAATCCGAGTTTGATCTGGATTTCCCCCATTTTTGTATCATAGACCAAGGATCTATTTTCATTCCTTGTCTACTCTTTTCTTTCCAGTATTTTGATTATTATTATTTTTTAGTATTCTATTTTACGCGTCACAGCAAACAGAAAGTGCACGGCATCACTCTTCGTGCTTTAACACTCTCTCACCAAAACAATACACGGCATCACCCTTCGTGTTTTATACTCTTACTCACCCAAGCAACAATCACAAGAAATAAGGGTAAGGGAATCTATAACATCGAAATAAAATCAAGTAACAATAGAAAATCAGTAAATAAATGTAAAGGATAACATAACTCAATTAGAATTAAGAAAAATCAAGGACAAGTGCACGACATCACCCTTCGTGCTTTTACTCTCGTCCTCACCATAAGAATCAATATAAACTGTACGGCATCACCCTTCGTGCTTTTACTCTCATCCTCACCATAAAATCAATATAATCGGTACGGAATTGTACATCGTGCGGCATGGCATCACCCTTCGTGCTTTACACTCTTCCTCACAAAATCATACACGGCATCACCCTTCGTGCTTTAACACTCTTCCTCACCAAATCATACACGGCATCACCCTTCGTGCTTTAACACTCTTCCTCATCCAAACAACAATCACAAGGAATAAGGGCAAAGAAATAAATGAAATCACAACAAAATTCTGGCAAGGGAACAATAGTACAACAATCAAATCCCGGCAAAGTAAACAACATCAAAACAATAACATCCCGACAAGGGAGACAATATCATGATTCTCTCTCTCTCTCCTTTCTTCTCTCACGTTTACCTAACAAATCAATTCACAACTTGTGTCAATGCTCTACAATGTTCAACAATTCATTTCTCAACTTGAGTCAATGCTCTACAATGTTCAACAATTGAATTCTCCACTTAAGTCAATGCTCTACCATATTTAATTAACAATAATACTTCCACAAGTCATATTCCTCAACAGAAATTATCATATAGAGCATATACAATACGAAACGGAGTCACATTAATCAAAGTATAAGACACACGGGCATGCTTGACACCAACATATAGATACTCGTCACCATGCCTATACGTCGTACTCAATAAATAACA